>NC_135568.1:14016775-14151775 GCF_964340395.1 Glandiceps talaboti | reverse complement strand
TTTGTTTACTGATTAATTCACTACAAATAAATTGCCCCAATAATCTTTTTATGTAGGCTTGTGTGGTTTCTAATTTTCTTGCGATCAATTGAAGTCGACACTCTACATACCTCGACGTTTAATTTGTAAATGGTTATGCTATTCTACATCATTATGATAGTCCCGTCAGTATCTGAATATGCTAGTTTTATGCCAGCACCACATTCAGTCATTTAATCTATTTACGTGTATATTTAGAGGATATCTGTCGAGAAGTTAAAACCAAAGAGCCAAAAACTACAAACAACTACGATGACAATGAGTGAAATTTAAGTTCAAAGTCAATATTGTGTTGCGACCTCACCCCCGGGGGGCAACTCCATCACAAGCATTAAAACCCAAACTGTTGTGATACCACTTTTATGCAAAAAAGGATACCCTTTCTGATACCATTTTAATTAGTCTAAGTACAATCGAACTGTCGTTGTTCGCTGTGACCGTCTCAGTCCACTAGCACTCACTCTGTTGTCTTGTGTTGATGGTGGGACTACAAATCTGATAACCCCATCATCATCATCATCATCTATATGTTGATTATGATCATTATGGTCCGGTTCTTGGATTTTTGCTTGGATGTTTTGCTGGAGACACACTTGAGTGTCTGGTTATGGTTGCACTTGCAGGAATATTGCATGCTAGCTGCACGTGACTAAAACCAGGGGTTTTCAGGGGAAGGTGGCCCTAGATCTGAAGTGGCATGAGCGACGAGAGAAGTTTTTCAAGGAAGAAAAACAGGCTGAAACACATAGTCTAATTTACAGACCCTTTCTGATACCAACACTTCATGAAAAGTATACCCTTTCTGATACCAATCAGCATAAAAAACGACCCCTTTCGCGCGGACCCTCCCCGTATAGCCGTCTATGGGAGTTGCCCGCCCCATAGACCCTACACCGTAGGGTCTATGCCCGCCCCGAGACCTCACATTTACTCATCTTGGCATTACATCAGTGTATCATTGATATTATAACTCACTCTTAGTGTAAAGCTAGCAAATTCAGTATGGATTAGTTAATCATACTTCTCTTGATGTATTGTTCACGACCTTTGATCATTTCAATGTTAAGCAAATCGGCATTAGCTTGTTGATATCAAGTCAACCACAGTTTAGTTATAAAATTTTCAAAGTTCAGCGACGTTGATGGCTAAAATGGGTCAACGACTTTTGGCGCAATTTTTGTGCTCTAAATTCCTTGAAATTGAGAAGGGCCGCCCAGCCGTCTAAACATGTTTGTTCCAATTACAGTTTGCGTGGTCGTTCATGCCAGTATGGGGTAATCATACAATAATGCAGCTTAAGTTAAGGTGTCTTTTTATGTGTAGTCGCGCCAATTTCAACGTATTATCGGAACGATAGAACGCTCATGATCTTCGAGAGAATCACAGAGGTATTCCATCCTAGTAACTGGTTTGGTAGATATAGCTAAGATGGCACTGTCAATGCTGTCGTGTGCCGAATGCCGTATGAAGACATAGAGGAACGACAGACACGTAGGTAAGTTGACAAAATTCTTTTAGTGAATTGACAAAATATTTTGTACCATTGTCATTATATGTATTCCATAACAGCAGACTGACTGAAAATGCTTGAAATGGTTAATTACACAGAAGTGAAGTTCATACATTGTGTCTCCGTTTTCACGACACTTTTTACGCACATTTCCATGATTGGATTTTATCTAAATCATGTAACATTGACTGAGAAAAATGAAGAACGTATACAATAGAAGTGAGTGACGTGTAACAAAAGTACAGCATACTTTGCTCTTTCGTGACCTTACTCCTGATAGTGCATATGCATGTCTTCTGAATATTCATTAACTGATGTATTAAAGCAAAAACTTGGGAAAAGGCGGGAATACAACATATGTGTATCTGATGTTGTAATCAATCCCGTTAGTAAACTGGCACACTTTATTAATCTAGTGATCTCGTATAACATAGACATGTATGGAATTTGGTGAACATACGCTTTCACTATATTTTAGTTCAATCATCAACCAAGTAGTTAATTGCTTGCTTACTTACTTACTTACTTACTTACTTACATACTTACTTATTTGATTAATTAATTAATTAATTAATTAACCAATTAATTAACCAATCAATCAATCAATCAATTGTAAAGTCTTTTAAGATGGATGTGTATATATCTGTACGAGTAGGTTGATAGAACTACTAGATGTAGACACAGGAGACAGTGTTTGCTATTTGGAGGTTGTTAAAAGGATCAGTTACACTGTGATGAGGAGGTGGTATATGTGGATGTTTAAGTCATTAGGACCACTTGGCAGTTGAATGTGTATTTTGTGGATACTGCATCGATCAGTCAGTCAATTAATCAATCAATCAATTAGATCAATCAATAGACCAATCTGTGGATCGATTAATTTAATAAACTTAACGAATATTTAAAAAAGTTATCTTAGGTATCTTATAACTTGAAGTCTCAAATTACGAATGTATGAAGGCTTTGGTTTCAATTAACTAATTAATCAATCAATTAATTAATTAATTAATTAATTAATTAAATAATTTGTTTATTTATTTATACATATATTTTTATAATTCTATTATTTATATGAGATGTCGTACAATATTTACGAACACTATAAAAACAAAGAACAAATTCACAAAGTTCCGTAACATTTACAAATCAACTATTTATTTTAGTACATTTTCTCTAAAATTACTAAGACCGGTAAATATGCTGGTATTTTGCAAGATATTGATAAAATTGAATGTCCTAGGTAAAAACGAGTTTTTCCTTTTGTGTGCAATTAAAACGGGTCACTTCAAAAGTGTAGTGTTAACGGTGCTTCCTAGATCCTGGAGGGAAAATGAAACGGAAACCTGGGAACAATATACATTGGGTTAATTAAAAGAGCCGTTTCCCTCGAGATTGAAGGCTTTAAAATACTGATAAAAGATTACTGTAATCTTACTTTACTTCATGTTTATATATATTGTATAAATGTGTTGATTCTTGAACAGGCAATTAACACATACACGGCTATTACATATAGTAATTAGTGTGTTATATATACTATCTGTAGGCTCCATAATGATGGACGTTGTTGAAAACACTCAGAAGAGAATTTATCGTCAGCAAATTATACAGATTGAACCTGCTGAATAAGAAGATAGAAGATTCGACCCTAAAAAAATATTGAGAGGAGTTTCGGTACGTCACAGTTATTTACCTTTTTACACCTCTCATCATAAAAATTTAAAACAAAGCATCAGTATTCATCGAGTCACAGTTTGTAATCATTCTTTCAAGAAAAAAAGAAACGTTTACAAAAATAGCGCGCGTTTTACATGTATTCATTTACTTTGACTGAAAATGCCATGTGTTGACGTGATACTGACTGTGTTGACCTTCATCAGTACTGGTGCGATACAGTTACATCGGATCGGATGACACTGCATGCACTCAGGACTAAATATAGTCACTCCTATTCAATCGACCATGAACATATACAAATAGTTTACATTGTAAGTACGTTCAGTGTGTTTCACAGACATTAGTAGGACTTTTCTATATTACTTTGTTTCGGATAGATACAGTATATTACCAAATAATATGGGTACATTTCTCGCGTAATTGTTGCTGGAAATGTAATTCATAATTACTAAAAATCATCACTTAGATAAGTAAGTAAAAGTTGTATTTGTGTAACTTGTTATTGTTTTCTTAATACTAAAGATAATTAAACTATGGCATCTTTTACTTCGCAGAAACTACAGAGACGGTTGACAGTTAATCGGCCAAGAAGAAAATAATATTTTATAAGACAGTGCTATATATGAGTTCTGATGACGACGAATCGGAATGGGAAATTTGGAAGTAACACAAGATGAACTAGATGACATTGTGTAGCAAACGAACAATCAATGAATTGCATGTTAAGGGAGAGTTCATTTTTACGGCTGGGGATGTGCCGGGAATTGTTTGTGTTGTACTGAAACAGACTTTTCCCCTTGTGAGCCCTTCATCCGAAAGAAGCCCCACCCCTAAATGAAAACAATTACTATTTAAAAAACAAACAAACAAAAAAAACGTTAAAAGCAATCTCCAAGTGTATGTCATGGGGTGTTTATAATTACCGAAGGCGATGGTGTTGAATAGCCAAAGAATACTGGAATATGGTCTTCAACACCTCAATTAGTAATTCAAAAATTATTCTACAGCACAATGTTATTGTCCCAATTTTAACGATATTGTATACATTGTAGATTTGCTGACATAATGATGTACATGACAAATTCTAGCCAAACGTTTTTACTTGAGTTTATTGGGCACTATCCAGTTTTCAATTTATTACACATGCGCGTACGTGTGTGTGTGTGTGTGTGTGTGTGTAAAGATAAACTATTAATGGAAGGTTATAACCTGCCACATAATTGTACATAAGTAAATGCACCTTACATAATTGCGGCAAAGCTGAAACATTTTTTTTCTTCAAATTTACAAGGTTAATAACTGCTCCTGGGGCTTAGTTTGATTCGGAGAGGCAAAACTCGGAATAAGTCAAACCGTCCCACCGATCTGCTTTGTAAAAGTGATGACTTAGCCCCCCCCCTCCCCCTCCGGCCGTAAAACTGAATTTGCCCTAAAATGCTTTGAGCAAATTTAGGTAAAGTTTGAGCGAAGGGAGGGTGTTTTAAAGTGGCACAAACTGAGTTTGTAAGCATATTACTCAAGTGAAAATAATTTAACAAACCACATTCCAGTACATTGTTAATATTAATGCATGTCGTTTCCCATGACATTACGATTACATAGTACTGATTTCCTGAACATGTTTTTATATCATTACGTATTATAAATGAAATCATCGGATATTTTTTTTAATTATATCATGACAACCATGTTTGAGTTCAGTCAATCACAAGTGGTGGTGGTGGTTAAGTGTGCTTCAGTAAGTACAATACTGCAAAAATTACACCGAAGTACTTATAAACTCAGCTTGTGCCCTTCAAGTCTAAGGCGAAAACTATTAGTGTTTCCAATATTTTGTCTTCACTCTCTTCAGGTTATATTGTTAAATTTATTGTACTGAATTACGTGTAAATGTTTCACTAATTTTCCATAATGTGCATATAGAGATATGGCAATAATATAAATATCTGACCAAACTGCCAGTGTGTATGTAGTTCTACAAGAGTTTACATATATCATATGTTGTGCTAGACAACCACGGTGCATTTCACCAAGTTTGCACATTGAGCCAATTTACTAGCTGTAATTCTGGGCATGTCAGTGCCTTTAACTTTGATATTGTTAGTATTGGTATTTTATGTCAGTAACTAAAGAGAAGGAAGGGCTTGTTAATTATTTGTCGATTTTCGAAGAACTTTTGTATTGTTTTTCTGAAGAAAAAAACTTAAACTAGAAATGAAAGCAATCGCTTATTATCGGAGACGATATATTACGGCCGCTAAGAGTTCACTATAGTTAAATGAACTCAATTCTTCAGTATGAAGTTGATCGAGGTCAGTGTCAATGCAACCGAAACATTAATACTATCAAATTATGATAGTTTCAAAATAGCATAGTTCACTCTCATTATCATTTATCATATTATTCTGATTCTTTTGTTTTACCGGCTATTGCTTATGTCTCCTTTGATCATCAAAAGAGGGCGTACAACTATTTGTGAGGAATTAATAACTTGACGAAAAGGAAGTGATTTAAGAGATTGTCGTAGAGGTCGCTGCATTGATGAGCAACTATTTCTTGAATGGGAATTTATGAGTATACACTTGATGTCACAATACAGCATTCGTGTGAATAGACTAGCAAACACAATAGATCAGTTATTCAGAGAAAGGTAGGACCTAGCCGACCCATTCCAATATTCCAATATATATATATATATATATATATATATATATATATATATATATATATATATATATATATATATATATATATATATATATATATATATATATATATATATATATACCTACATATAAATAGCAAGTGACAACTAGATATAGATAATTGTTTCACATATTTCTTTTCTTCTCTGTTTTGTAATGGTTTAGATAATCACCTCTGGAGTACACTCCTTTAATAAATTATTCTTATTATTAATTAATAACGTGTTTGTGTAATCATTTATGCAAATGTATGCATCGGGTATGAAAGATATTCGTGAGTATTCATATGGGTATGCCTATAGTATTCTCATCAGTTTACGTTAATAATACGTTTACATATCCCTGAATATGCCCTGATTATGGTTAAAATACGCCCATATTCCTATCATAAGGCATGTATTCACATCCTATTCATAGGCGTATGCTAAGATATTCATGGTGAGAATATGATGTGAATATTATGTGTAAAAGTGGTTCATCTTCTCATCGTTTTTCATGCTATTCTTATGAACATACGTCGACTCCAAATTCTTAGAATACGTGTGCATATGTCTGAATAGTAGGATATGCCACTAGATATTTACTACAAATGCAAACGTTTTCGTATGCGAATATGTATCATTTGGTGTAGTGCTAATCATTGAAACAAACAACATATGACGTTGAAAATTATAGGATGAAGTAACAATGTAAATAAAGGAATCTTTGTAAAGAAATTGACAGTCATATTGCCATCACAATATAAATATATAAGAGCTGAGGAGTAGTACTGGTCCCTACTTGTAGACCTGTAAACTTATAGGTGGGGACCAGGACTACTCCTCTGTTCTTATAAAGTTATATGTAGTGTGATGGCAATATGACTGTCAATTTCTGTGGATAAATACCTTTATTTACATTATTTCATCCCATACGTTTTACCTTCATATGTTGTTTGTTTATTTATTTGTTTGTTTGTTTGTTTGTTTGTTTGTTTGAACGATTAGATCACTCATTGAGCCCAAGCCCCATGTGAAGAGAACGTAAATATTAACTGCATGTCTAAGATCTGCAGGATTCACCTAGTTATATTAGAGTACAAGTATTTGCGTCTATTTGCATCCATTTATGCAGGATTCAATTGTAAGATAGGTCAGTTTTTTTAATGAAAATTTTTGCAATGAAAATGACTAACCAGAAAGAACTTTTCTTCTCTTGGCAGTACCATCCAAGATTCAAAACGCTAACATTTCAAAAACTACCTTTTTAAAAATAAAA
This sequence comes from Glandiceps talaboti, assembly GCF_964340395.1. Taxonomy (NCBI): domain Eukaryota; kingdom Metazoa; phylum Hemichordata; class Enteropneusta; family Spengelidae; genus Glandiceps; species Glandiceps talaboti. Next base: position 14,144,587 of record NC_135568.1, on the reverse strand, counting down.
ACCATTTTTTCATCCCAAAGTATACATGCCTCACACGTTTGCGAACTTTCAACTACACCTCTATTATGAACCAATCTGGGAAAGTGGTGTTGCTGGTTGATGCTCAGTTCCACAGTAATGATAGCGATGGTGTCCACAGGCAATGAAAAAATGAAAAGGCACAATGAAACACACACACACACACACACACACACATATATACATACACACATATGCACACACATGCATCCTGATTGACACATCCATAAGCATGACCGAATTCTTAGGTTGTGTAAACAAATTACAAACCAAAATACTTCATATCAATTGCAAAAAAAATGATGCTACTGATGGCAAGACCGAACACTCTTTTTTGAGTGTATCACTGCAAGTCAAACTCTGTCGTTGTCTGTCTTGTTTAACCAACTTTAATATACATGTGCTAATAAGTCTAAAATTTATTTGTAAATACGTTTTCAGTAGGGAATTACGTAGACGTGGTCACAAGTAAATGTAATAAGCATAAATATAGCGCACTATTTTGCTCTGAGCAAATATTCTTCCGCTCTGAGGTAGGCCGAGGTCGCAGTCTCAGCTCTGATCGATAAAGTTACGATTACAGACTACAAAATCTTTTGTAGTAACCGTGATAAAGTCAAGTTTATCAGGAATATTTCGTTCGTGTACATCTTTGTACATGGACGTTTTAACTCATACATGATGAAAAGGTCATCAGGATAACTTTAAACTTTACGAAATGATTGATTTGGCCAATATCTTTTTAAGTAACCTCTCAGGGTCTGATGTAGGGTCTAGCTGCCCTGCGCCCTCTGAGGCCTCTGATCTCTGTAGGCTCTGTGCCATCTGAGCTCTGTCTGAGAAGTCAACTCTACCAGCCAGTATGTAGTAGTATGTAGTGCTACGAATACAAAGCCAGTATGTAGTAGTATGTAGTGCTGTGAATACAAAGGGTAGGCTGTGCGCCCTCTGAGCTCTGTCTGAGAAGTCAACTCTACTGTGAGCTGTGCTGACATAGTTGTGCCGGGTGACTGACGCCCTCAACTATGACCAAGGACTGATATTAGAAAATACAACGAGGTCAGAACGAACAAGCAGCTATAATACAATAGAAGTACGTCTTTAGACGTCCCTCATGGTCTTGACTTAGCGACCACCTACGAGTTGGGGCTCATAGCCTATAGCCGTATCTTCTACATCTGGACGAAGATATTATCAGGATTGTACCTACCTAACCATACTAACAGCAATTACTTTCAGGTAAGACTACTTTCGTTGTTATTAAAGAAAACACAAAACTGAAGTGATGTCCGCGTCCGAGCCGGCGTGAATTTTTCCCCTGTAGTCGAACTACTCCCATAATATAGACGTGACAATGACAGGCGAAAGTTTGTTTGACTTGTAGCGAGTTTTGAAGATGGGTTGGCTAGTTAATATTTTTAGTTTCAAGTGCACTGTTTGAATTTGTGCTTGAGTATAAAACTACTGGTTGTTGCAAAGTGTTTCACAGAAAAATTCTGTTATATGGGTAGCGTGGTTGCGAAACCACCGAATACTACCGGAATTTCGCGCTAAGAATTACAATTAGTGTTATAGCCCAATGAATTTTTACTAAATTTTGATAAACTTCCCACTTGTTTCGAACCAAAAGTCCCGGTTTTGAAAAGAAATTCATGGACTTCATTGAGCAGTTGCCCATCTTTTAAATTTCCCGCCCATGTGGTGTGAACAAAAGGCCATGGAGATCTTTGCTACCTTTTGATAGTGCTCCGAGCTGCTACCTACTCCAACTCGCCCAATGCACCCTTTCACCTGTTTAATTAAATTTGAAATTTTATTTATGGTATTTTCTGCAGTTACAGAAAAATTCATTGTAATTTTGACTGTGCTAAAGCAAATTCAGAAGCTTTCCTTTGTTCAGTACAAAACATTCTTTGAATAAATTAGCACAGAGTGAATAAATTAAATACTCGGTTCCCAGTTGATGCAGCTTTCAATAGCATTTTTGCTCATTCGCTTGCCCAAAATTCATTATTATCCCCAAGTTTACCTATTACAATTATTTGCCTGTGTTTACTTACATTTTGAAACCAAATACTGGTAAATTACTAAATAAAAATATTTTCCCTTCTCAAAAAATAATTTTTAAATTTATTCAATTCTAGAAAATAGTATACCAGGTGGTCACATTTTACTTTGACTCATTATTTTGTATTTTGGGGGAATTTGGCATCCTACTGCTGCCACATCGGATAGGGAGAGTGTGAAGGAAGGTTAGGGTAGGTACAATAATATCAGGCCATGTCAATCAAGTCATTGCTGACAACCATGTACTGAATTAATTGTCAGGTGTGATGTGAGGAGAGAAGTGAAAGTGGGTCTCACAGGAGTAGAACAGGAACAGTTGGGTAAGGTATATTGTAATGCTGTTGTTGAGATGTTGATCTCATTCCCGTCAATATATTGGGAGTGTGTCCATCTAGTGTGTGGGTGTTAAAGTTCTTGCTGTTGTGTAAACTCAGTCAGTGAGATCCAAACACTGGTATTGATTAATGCACTGCAGATTTAACACATTCTATACAGTGCTAGTAGTTGGGAAATATCCAATACCATTCAAAATGTCAACATGGTGGCAGTGGTGGGATTAAGTCCTTTAAACCCCTGATTCTGGGACTAGTGTCAGCACGTAAACCATGTTTTTAACAGGGCGAAGGTCAATAGTAATAGAAGGGATGGGGGAAGGGTCATATTTTACATAAAAACCTGGGCCAACCCCCCCCCCCCCCATTTACTGATGGCGCCCTAACCATGTATATCAGTGGGGTTTTAGGGTTGTTGTTGGCTGAGCGGTTACCTTGTATGCCTCTTACCTCTGTAGTCTGGGTTCGAACCCGCCAGGTGACGGCTGTGTTTGATTAAATTTACCATGCTGTAAGTAAGGAGAGTGTCGTTCAGTTTGAAATGTCTGACCCAAATCACTCAAAACTGCATATTATTCTTCATCAAGAAATAAAGGATTTAGGAATGCAAAAGCCCAAACAGTTGTTGAGTATCAAGCAGTGATAATTGTATATGCCAATAATTTCTATATATATAAGAATTTGTCATTGATTACTTAATATTCCACTTTTAATGTTAATCTTTTAATTTTTTGTCCTTTCAGGTAAAAGGACATGGATGTACTGGTCAATGAATGAAAATCAATCAAGAAATTTCAGTAACCTGTAAGCTGATGAAGATTTGAGACAACCAAGATAAGTTCAACTATTTGTTATATTTGGATTTCTCAACCATTAAAGCTTTGCTGTTGTCAGATTGCACATACACAAAAGTGATTTAAGCTCACTAGATGTTAGAATTATCTGATAATGTTTATCAACTGGAGTTATGCCTGTTCAGGTCAGATACTAGTAACTTTCAAGTTTAAATATGGAAGCTGACAGCTCTTAAGTTGTACGGTATTTTTCAAAATTCTCTTACAATAATTTGCTATAAAATCACACAGTGGAACACAGGTAAATATGTCCATACAAATCTATGAAAACTAAAAACTAATAGACAGTGTTTAAATGTCATATTTGGATATTGTTGATATGTATATATTATTCAGGTCGGTTTGCATGTTGCAACACCTGGATGGCTGCATGCAATAAAAGAATCAAAGAAATTTCCACAACATGTGGTAGATTCACCCATCCTCTGTGCTTTGCATTTTGACCAATAGCTTTTACCGTTCCTTGCAAAATCGAATTCATTGAAAATAAATGAACATGCAATTGGCGAGAAAGGCACAGTGAAATGAATATGAATTTCTCCAGTCATGTAGCATATTATTTTGAGTGTGTCAGATGAAAGTTAATAACGTGAACATAGAGACAGATATACATTGGATGTAGGGCATTATTGGGACAATACTTTGATAGTTGCCATCGAAGACATATCGGAATAAGAAGACATATGACCAACTCTTTCACACTGAATCGTGCACAGCACTTGTAAAACCTTCCACAACTTCACTAGTATGGTCAAACCCTCAGTTTTTATGGCACAGCCTGAATGACAACATATATTATTTAATGCATCAGATATTGATCACATTGGGTAAACCTTTTTTGATGCAAGTGTACAGGAGAACCAAACACCATGAAGTCCAGTAAGAAATTGTAATACATTCTGTTTTATTAATAAGTTCTGACAGACCAATAGTTTATATAAACACATCACCCTCTGGTTTGTATTGTTGGTTGGTTGATGAGTTGTCGATTTTGTTTAGTAGTTGGATTTGTCATCATTTGGTTGGTTGGTTTGTCGGTTATTTGGTTGGTGGTTGGTTGGTTGATATTTTTTTTATCTTGATTGGTTTGTTGTCTGCGTTAGTTGGTTGTCTGTTGTTTAAGTTATTTATTATCTTGTTTATAGTTGTTTGGTCCTTTGAGTTTGTTGGTTGGTTAGGCGGTTAGTTGGTTTGCTTGTCAAGTTCATTTATTTGTTGGTTGGTTTTGTGGGTCACAAATATTGTTGAACATCAATGATGCATTGAATTGGATTAGAGGGTGCTGTGACTATGTACACCATGGGTTGGTCAAAACTCACCGATAACACACAATATACAATTGCATTTTCTTTTTTGGCCTCTGTGATGTGTGGTCTTTTTGTTCACTTCTACCATCTTCAATGAAAAAAAAATGTTTTTTCAAACTGATCGAAATCTAATGCCTTTGATATCCAGATATGTTGTCAATCAGGCCAGGCCATACAAATTGAATGTGTAACGATACTGGTGAAGTTATAGAAGAGTTAAATGAGCTGATGTGCCCGATTCAGTGTGAAAGAGTTTGTCACATTGCCATCTCTTTCCAATATGTCGTCAATGCCAACTGTCACTGTATTGAAACAATAATGTCATATTTCCTATATATATCTGTCTCAATGTTGATGGCATGAATTTTCATCTGACACACCCAAGATAGTAGGCTCCATGATCGGTGAAATTCATATTTATTTCATTGTATCTTTTAATGCCAATTTCATGTTTATTTTTTGTCAATGCAATTAGATTTTACATCGAAAAGTGAAAAGTATTGGTCACAATGCAAAGGATGGAGTATGGATATATCTGCAACATTTTGTAGTGATTTCCTTGTTTCATTTAGCAATGCAGTCATCCATGTGTTGCTCCATGTGAAGTGAAACAAGTATTCCATTAACTGTTTCCCATTGTCAAGCCACAGTTAATGATCAATCTCAAAGTATTAATCATAATTTGCATACTGCTCTGCAGACTATTGTTTTTTTATTCACCAATCACTGTGACATACTTTGTTCATGAGTTGCAAAATGCTGTCTGCAAGGTGAGTTGATTTCACTCGCTGTCCAGCTTTCATTCATATGATCTCTATTATGTTCATCAGTTATAAACTAACGTCCAAGACAGAATGATAATCTGGAGATAATCAATGTATTGATTAGAATCAATTTATTGTTTTAGCATGACCATGACATGGCTTACCTGCAAGTTTCTCTCTTTCTACTCAGATAACTCAACAAAATCAGAATGTGCAATAGACACCTGCCAGGATTCAAATATGCTGCAAACTATATGAAAAGGTATTTAGAGCTGATCTTTCTTAGTTTCAAAACCTGTGCTAATCTTTGTCTAGTTTTTCGTGATCAACACACATTATTTCTATTAGAAACCACTGTTATGCTCTCTACCACAGTTGATTTTGATTGTTAGATAGTAAATAAAATAAAATAAAATGAGCTATCAATGACCAACCAGCCATCAAAATAAAAATGCATACATGAGGTTGCCATTACCTTTTTGTCATGCATCCTCAATGGCACACAGCTGCCAAAATTGGCGTCTACTGCCCTTCTGCTCATGAAATGTCCTGAACACATTATTTTTGCATTTACTGATATATAGTGTTAATGTTTTTTGAATTGTAGGCATCAGCATCCCACTGACTAGAGGCACCTCAATTGTGAACTACATGTATGCCCAATATTAGCTACAGTTCCTGCAGAAATACAATCATAGACTTGGATCCATCACCAAGAACACGTCACAGACCACAGCAGAGTAAATATTTTACAGGAAGGAGTCGAGACTACAATGCACCATTATATCAAGAACACTTGTCGCAATCCACCACAAGATGTAAAAATTGCGAAGAAAGAGGAAGAAGTTAAGACTACCAGTTACATCACCAAGAACACTCTTTGCAATCCACCAAAGTATTAATGTTGTACAGGAAGAGGAAGAAGTCTACAGTTACTATCAGGGTTGGTCAGCTTGTCATGGTAAGAATTAATAGTCTGTAACATCTCCAAGTCATTTGGAAGAACTATGCAGCATTTGTGCCAACAACAACATGTATTAAATGAGTTACCTATAGCATAGAGGTGGTCTTTATGAGAAACAGAAGTTGTAAAATGAACAAGATTATTGCTCACATTATCAACTGTCATGTGAAGCATGTATTTATTATTTGTCAACAAATCCATAACCCATTCATGATTGTTTTGTCAAATATCAAATACAATATCAACAATAATTAGTAAACAATTCAGCCATTGAAAGGAATAGTTAAACTTTCCATTGACATGTAGAGTGTATTTGACAAAAAGAAGAATGAAAACTGATTACAGCTCCTGGGTTTGAATATCTGAGATCTCTTTTAAAAGCCATACTAGCTAGAAGATTTGACAGGTTACCTGGTATTGGAAATATGGGTGTTGAGGAATTATTGATTGTAAATTCTGAGAAATTTTATAAATTTTGAAGATTACTGTATCCTTAAACAAGAACAATCTGTCTCTAGATTATTCTTGGGGTTATTTAGCAAAGCCCTAATCCCCTGCTACGGCCACTGTCTTTTACATTGATTTGACCTGAAGACGAGGGCCCTGCGTACACTCATAAAGTTGTGTAGTGCATATATGTGTCGGTGTTTGTGAATAACTTAAAGCTTGAAATCACTGGACCTACTGCTAAAGTTGATGCATTTGTTTAGGTGTTACTAGGGTGTCAACTTTGGGGAACTTGTTAAAGACAAAGTGACTGTACCATAGATGTCAATGATAAGGTAACAGAACAACTTAAAGTTAACCCTGGACAACAGCTTAGTTGGAATGTCTGGTACTACTACACTGATAATCCGTTTGGTATAATAAAGATGAAAACGTGTTCAGTGAAGGATGAGTGCAAATTTAGTGGAAAAATGTGAAACTTGCACCATAAAATGGCTGACGAGATTTGTGTATTTATTGGGGTGTCCAAAGAGACTTAAAGTGCACATTAATGGCTATATTACAAAATGGGGACAAGGGAAACATAACCACCACACTCCTAGCAATATGTTAACTAATTGATGTTGGTGTCAAAAGAAGCGAGATTAATAGGGAACTTGCAAACCCGCCATGTTGAATGTTGCATCATGGGGAATGGAATAATAAATGCTAAATAAATTAGTATTGTAAACAATACTGTTACATTGTTTGTAACCACAAATAATCAATTCATAGTCACCCTGACCTTTATGGAAGGTTTATTTTATTGGTAGCTCCAGATTAGGTATTACGATAACCACACATAATCCCACAGGCCTTTGCATCTGAGCATGCTCGGTCTGGATTGCAAGTGCGCTGTTTAGTATTATTCTAAGGTATGTAAACCACAGCAATAATAATAATGATATAGCACATGCAACTTTAAACTCTGCTATTATATCAACTGACATAAAATTAATTTCAGGCCAGCAATTGTGATACAATGTTGCAGTGTACTTATTAGTGCCATCTTGTTATGTTCTAAAACTAAAGAAATGTCTTCTCACTTGTTTGATTATGGAGAATAATTGCTGAGCATTTGCACATAAAATTTGAATTAGAATTACTAGTCATAATTATCGAGAATTTGAAATTCATTATTATCATACCATTACAATTGAAGAATACCTAACCCATACAAATCTTCAGTGTATTTATTTGGTAGACTCTGTTGCTCAGTCTCTTTGCGTATGCTTTGGTCACCTCTAGTCTAGGCACCTAACCCTAACCCTAACCCTAACCCTTCACCATTAACCAAACTAGCAAATTAACCATAATGTTAATCATATCTGTAAAGACTAACACAAACCATCTTTGAGTGATTGTTAAGCTTACGCAAAGAGAAAACACAACTTGTTCTTCCATTTTTAATATAATGATGATTGTTGGGATATAATTAATGCTAGTATACGTTTTGTATCATGTTATTTTTAATTGTACCGAAAGCTTTGATATAGATTAGAATCCATATGGGTACCAGAATTAATATACCACCTCTATACATCTTTTATTGGGGACAGTTATACATTGAGTAGGGGAACAGCTATACTTGACTTTTCTGAGGAAATACTTGTACATGTACTACTTTCATGAGGCGAGGGTCAATAACTATACAACTACATGTATATTTTTATAAGGAGATGACTACATTTTACTTTGATTGGGAACAGTTACACTTTACTTTGATTTGGGAACAGTTACACTTTACTTTGATTGAGGAACAGTTACACTTTACTTTCATTGGGAATAGATAAACTCTACTTTGAATGGGAACAGTTACACTTTACTTTAATTAAGGAAAAGTTACACTTTGGGGAACAATTACACTTTACTTTGATTGAGGAACAGTTACACTTTACTTTGATTAAGGAATAGTTACACTTTACTTTAATTAAGGAACAGTTACACTTTGATTGGGGAACATTTACACTTAACTTTGATTGGGGAACAGTTACACTTTACTTTGATTGAGGAACAGCTACACTTTACTTTGATTGAGGAACAGTTACATTATACTGTGATTGGGAATATATACACCTTTACTTTGAATGGGAACAGTTACACTTTGGGGAACAGTTACACTTTACTTTGATTAGGGAACAGTTACACTTTACTTTGATTAGGGAACAGTTACACTTTACTTTGATTAGGGAACAGTTACAATTTACTTTAATTAAGGAACAGTTGCACTTTACTTTGGTTAAGGAACAGTTACACTTTACTTTGATTGAGAAACAGTTACACTTTAATTTGAAAGGGAACAGTTGCACTTTACTTTGATTAAGGAACAGTTACACTTTACTTTGATTAAGGAACAGTTACACTTTACTTTGATTAGGGAACAGTTACTCTTTACTTTGATTGGGGAACAGTTACACTTTACTTTGAATGGGAACAGTTACACTTTACTTTGATTAAGGGACAATTACACTTTACTTTGGTTAAGGAACAGTTACACTTTACTTTGATTGAGGAACAGTTGCACTTTACTTTGATTGGGGAACATTTACACTTTACTTTGATTGAGGAACAGTTACACTTTACTTTGATTAAGGGACAATTACACTTTACTTTGGTTAAGGAACAGTTACACTTTTAGTTTGGTTGGGGAACATTTACACTTTACTTTGAATAAGGAACAGTTGCACTTTACTTTGATTGGGGAACAGTTACACTTTACTTTGATTAGGGAACAGTTACTCTTTACTTTGATTGGGGAACAGTTACACTTTACTTTGATTGGGGAACAGTTACACTTTACTTTGATTAGGGAACAGTTACACTTTACTTTGATTGGGAAACAGTTACACTTTACATTGATTGAGGAACAGTTACACTTTACTTTGATTAAGGAACAGTTGCACTTTACTTTGATTTGGGAACAGTTACACTTTACTTTGATTAGGGAACAGTTACTCTTTACTTTGATTGGGGAACAGTTACACTTTACTTCGATTAGGGAACAGTTACACTTTACTTTGATTAAGGGACAATTACACTTTACTTTGGTTAAGGAACAGTTACACTTTTAGTTTGGTTGGGGAACATTTACTCTTTACTTTGATTAAGGAACAGTTGCACTTTACTTTGATTTGGGAACAGTTACACTTTACTTTGATTAGGGAACAGTTACTCTTTACTTTGATTGGGGAACAGTTACACTTTACTTTGATTAGGGAAAAGTTACACTTTACTTTGATTGGGAAACAGTTACACTTTACTTTGATTGGGGAACAGTTACACTTTACTTTGATTAAGGAACAGTTGCACTTTACTTTGATTAGGGAACAGTTACACTTTACTTTGGTTAAGGGACATTTACACTTTACTTTGGTTAAGGAACAGTTACACTTTTAGTTTGGTTGGGGAACATTTACACTTTACTTTGATTAAGGAACAGTTGCACTTTACTTTGATTGGGGAACAGTTACACTTTACTTTGATTAGGGAACAGTTACACTTTACTTTGATTAGGGAACAGTTACACTTTACTTTGGTTAAGGGACATTTACACTTTACTTTGGTTAAGGAACAGTTACACTTTTAGTTTGGTTGGGGAACATTTACACTTTACTTTGATTAAGGAACAGTTGCACTTTACTTTGATTGGGGAACAGTTACACTTTACTTTGATTAGGGAACAGTTACACTTTACTTTGATTGGGAAACAGTTACACTTTACTTTGATTGGGGAACAGTTACACTTTACTTTGATTAAGGAACAGTTGCACTTTACTTTGATTGGGGAACAGTTACACTTTACTTCCATTGGGGAACAGTTGCACCTTACTTTGGGAAACAGTTACACTTTACTTTGATTGGGGAACAGTTACACTTTACTTTGGTTAAGGAACAGTTACACTTTTAGTTTGGTTGGGGAACATTTACTCTTTACTTTGATTAAGGAACAGTTACACTTTACTTTGATTAGGGAACAGTTACTCTTTACTTTGATTGGGGAACAGTTACACTTTACTTTGATTAGGTAACAGTTACACTTTACTTTGATTGGGGAACAGTTGCACTTTACTTTGATTAGGTAACAGTTACACTTTACTTTGATTGGGGAACAGTTGCACTTTACTTTGATTAGGGAACAGTTACACTTTACTTTGATTGACAATATATAGTTGCACTTTACTGTGATTGGGGAACAGTTACACTTTACTTTGATTAAGGAACAGTTGCACTTTACTTTGATTGGGGAACAGTTACACTTCACTTTGATTGGGGAACAGTTACACTTTACTTCCATTGGGGAACAGTTGCACTTTACTTTGATTAAGGAACAGTTGCACTTTACTTTGATTGACAATATATAGTTGCACTTTACTGTGATTGGGGAACAGTTACACTTTACTTTGATTAAGGAACAGTTGCACTTTACTTTGATTGGGGAACAGTTACACTTCACTTTGATTGGGGAACAGTTACACTTTACTTCCATTGGGGAAGAGTTACACTTTACTTTGATTAAGGAACAGTTGCACTTTACTTTGATGGGGAACAGTTACACTTTACTTTGATTGGGGAACAGTTACACTTTACTTCCATTGGGGAACAGTTGCACTTTACTTTGATTGGGGAACAGTTACACTTTACTTTGGTTGAGGAACAGTTGCACTTTTCTTTGTTTGGGGAACAGTTACACTTTACTTTGATTGACGAACAGTTTCACTTGACTTTGATTGACAATATATAGTTGCACTTTACTTTGTTTGGGGAACATTTACAATTTACTTTGATTTGTAAACAGTTACACTTTACTTTGAGGAAGAGTTACACTTTACGTTGATTGGGGAATAGTTGCACTTTACTTTGAGGAACATTTACACTTCACTTTTGATTGGGGATCTTTTACACATTACTTTGATTGAGGAAAGGTTAACCCTTATTTTGATTAGAGATGTTACTTTACTTTTATTTTGCTAGGGGAATAGTCTCACTTTACTCTGACAGGGAATAGTCTGGATGCCAACTTGGTTTCACACTAAACCACATCTGGTCAAAGTCCCTCAAGAAGCACAAAGGGTTGTTCATCCCATCAGTGAACCCCAGCTGCTATAGTGATGAACAGTGTATAAGTAGCACCCAAAGCTGACAAATATATCATTACATAACTGCCCCAATAACCACTATCTTCATGAGGGCTGTGTTATTGGTTAGAATTTTGTGATTCATTAAAAATAAAGGTATGATGTTAATGACTTTGGGTGGGTGTGTATGAATTTTAAATTACATTAAGTTGCAGCTCGTGCATCTCAGGACTTGTAGTGTAACAACTTTGACTATACTGTGAGTGGAGATGTAAATAGTAACGATTCTGTATAGGAACTAGACTAACCAGGGAACAGTTGCACTTTACTTTGCTTTTGGAACAGTTACATGTACATTTTACATTGATTGAGGAACAGTTACTCTGTAATTTGATTGGGGTACAGTTGTACTTTACTTTGATAGGGGAACAGTTACATTTTATTTTGATTGGTGAACACTTATACTTTACTTTGATTGGTAAAAGTCATACTTTATTGTGATGCGGGAAGAGTTACAATTTACTTTGCTCTGAGAACAGTTATACTTTACTTTGATTGCGAGCCTTTACACTCTATTTTCATAAGGGAAAAGCTGTACATTACTTTTAAAACTTGTGTGTTAAATGGTAAATTGTGGCAATACGGCAATATTTATATTTTTCTCCATTGCATTGTCCATAATTGCTCCTGATGTACTTTGAATGAGCACTATATATTACCTTTGAATAAATGTTAATTTTGTGCCAAATAAACCAACGTGGTTAGCAGTGTATTATTACTACACTATACTTGCTACCATGGTAACTGAGCAACATTTGAGTAGATTACGTCATATGATGTGAAACATGATCATCTCGCATGTATGGAGATTTTTTGTACAAAGAATTATTTGTAAAATAAAACATCTTTTAGTAATTTCCCAATGTATTTCCTTTTGTAAATATTTTTGCCTGTTTTCCATGGCAACCCAATTTTTTAATAACTTTTATGAATACACACACACACACACACACACAGTGATCAGTGTGATGATCGCAACAGCATGAAACAACTGTTCTTGTGAATGTTGCTTGATATTGTGTTATTTACACAACTCTACATACATATGTATTGAGCACTGTTTATTCCAGTATAGACATTTTACGTATACTGAGTTTATATGTGTACATTATATACTAGTATACAAGTATGTTAATTATTAATATCATGAAAATGTTTCAACTGTTATATTTTTTGAAAGGTGATACATTTTTATAGAATTCAATAAAGCATTATTATACTATTGTCACAGTTTCCATTTCGTATTTATTCTCACTAGATAGAGCCAGGAGAGGACTATATGAATGACTATCTGTTATCAGTCCTATTCTTGTTCTGCATAATTCAAGTTCAATCAGTCCTGGCATACATTTTGTGTACTGTAGGTGACACATACATGTCACGTTATTTCAATAATTTAAATACCTTACTCCCTAGGGTCATGTATGTGCATCCGTCCATGCCCACCTCTATCATAATACACACAGGCCAATTTCAACAAAACATGGTAAATATCTAATACTATAGCGATCCTGTGCATATACACGTCACTTCATTTCTTGATTCTTCCAAAAACATCCAAATAGCGACCATTTTTGTCACAAAACTTAACATTTTGCCTAGTAGCATCGGAAGCTTAGTACATATAAAGACTATTAGTTCCTACACCCATATTATCTATGAATGTCGACAAACTGGCAAATGACACTGACCTTGACCTTCAAGGTAATTTGGCCATAAATGAAAATTCACCCTTTGCCAACTGAGTAACATCGAAAACGTGGTTGATAGACTCTACATCCCTGTTATCAATGGAGAGCTTTCTAATGACACTTTGACCTATTCCCTCATTTTCAAAGTCAAATAGGCAAGGCTTACAAAGCTTAGGGATGATAGTCACGAGTCTGGCAGCGAGACCAGATGACAGTGTGCCACCATGTTTTATTTAGAAATAAGGGATCTGCCCTTTTTGGTATTGCAGGGGGGTTAGTGACTTTTTGTCTACACGATAGAAAATTCCACCCCCGTGCCAGAGAAACTGACCAGTCCCTAACTCATGTGTACATGTCTCTGGTCTACATTCCAAACTCATACACTGTACGAAATGTTAACATTCTAAGGCTATTCAAACTATGACAAAATTGTATGTTTGATGATACTGCAGTGAATTTACACAGCCTTTACTGATTAATCATTCGGTGATATTATCCATAATCAGAACAGAAACAGGTTGAAATCTTGATAGCCGTTGAGGGCGCTGATTTCTGGGGGGGGGGCAAAAATAAATTTGATATGATTTTTTACATTTATTGGGAACATTTTGAGGTAACAAAAATTGAGAATTTTTCAATATCCCTTACTTTGTTTTCCATGGCCACCACCGTTTCCAATCAAAATCTCCTGGATTTTGTGTTTGTCATATAGGCAATCTTTCCACAAATTGTAAATCCATCGGCAGCTTTCTGTGACTTGCTAACAAAATATCTAAGTTCAGTGAACGGCCCTGACAGCTAAAGTGGCATGCATCGCAGGGTTTATTCCAGTATGCCTCATTCCCAGATGGAGATCCTAGTCTGGGATTGTAGTGCGCGTGTTACGGTCCCTGTCAGGATCTAGACTATATGTAGATGGCTGTCAGTCGACGTCGTCAGATGAAGATGACTGTCAATCGTCGCATTGCTAAAAGGGTTGTTTTGTATGTTCCGATATCCACTGCATAATTGTACTCGAATAACCCTGTACTGTGCGCCCTCATCAACTACACAGGTCTAACCACGTTCAATGCGCTGTGTTATCTGGGAATCGCGATGAGTGTAACTATTGTGCGGGTTGCGGTCTGCTGCGGGTCGCTTTGTGCAAGTTGCGGGCTGCTCCGGGTCGCTGCGGGCCTGCGACTGTAACTATTGTGCAGGTTGCGGGGCAGCTGCGGGTCACTGCGAGGACAGGAAGTGGTTCCTGTTGTTTTGAAAACATCGACTCAAAGTTTTATGGCGGAAATCTATCTTATACAATCAAATTAGTCTGGCTAGTCTATCATTGTCACAACACAGCTCCCTGTACAGTACATATTCTATTCATGTCATAACTATATCAATCATCATCATAGTGATGATCACCATAGTATTGACAGAATACATTAATGTGTTCATACAGATTATTTTCAGTGCCATTTACGCTATATGCTTTTTGTATTTTTGCTTACAAGCGTGACAAGTCTTTCACTACATTATGTTTTCCTGCATTCAAATAAATGCATGCTGTTCATATGAAACACTGACTCATACTTTGTTTTAAAACTCATCTATTTAATTTTTCTAAATTGTTGGATGTGGTGAATGCTGTGTGTATTTAACAGTTGTGTGTTGAGTTGATGAACATACATTAAAAGAGGATTATGTTACTTGATTAGCCAGCATACTGCTCTTTGTTAGCCTATATCTGATGGGATGAGTCATGTTCACACATCACACCATTTCAGTAGTTTTTGGAATCTTTTCACAGCTTACTTTGTACACAAGTTTTCCATTGTACTCTCTTGCATTTTACAATCAGCCTTGTCTAAATACATGTTTGTTGTTGATTCAAAATTTGCATCAAAATATTGCTATAGAGAAAAACAGTATAAGACTGTAATCTTACACATATACTTTCTAATTGGTGTTGTGATGAGATGAAATTCCATTCATTATGCCAATCAAAATTCTATGTAATTTGACTTCTGTAGATATCTATAATAAATGTTCATGCAAAACATTGATAAAGACATTTTCAGCATAGCATACAATCTACAGTATTTCTTTCACTGGTAAAAATATTTAAGGGCATCTAAGCTCTTGGTGTAGCATGTCTATGAATGACCAGCTTGTTTCAATGCCTCCTTTTTTTTGGCTTTTTCTGTTTGTCTCTTATCTTAAGATTTCACATAAATTCAACAGTGCCCTAACTCATTGCCCTATTGGCAATCTTAGGTACACTCGTTCTAAATTGTCCTTGATCTGAAAGGTTAGTTTCTGCGTGACATGTCTACATGGCAGGGCCATCGTTGAATTCTGTAATCTTTTATTTGTTACCCTGCAAAGTAATCCAGTAATGAAATCATTACATAATATCAAGCTTATGTCTGCATCATATACAGCACAGTTATAGAAGGACTGTGTAAGAAAAGATAAAGGAGAGAAGTACTGAATACAACTAAGTAAGTAATGTTGCAAGGAGTGTTATCTACAGTAGTAAAACATGGTTGAAATTCCTGCTTAAATCTAAATTTCAAACTTAGAGAATGCCTGAATAACGTAGTTTTGCCGTAAAGTAGATTAAACAATACACAACAACACCCCCCCGGTTAGGTCGCCCTCTATAGTTGAGTGTGTACGCAGTAATGATGGCGAATTACGGACTATTTTCATGGATACAACCTAGCATCCTAGTTCCTATGCATGCTACACATTTTCTAGCAGTTACGGGGATGCCAGTGCTTTACCTACTTTATAAATATAAGAGTCACTTGGTGTCTGTGTTTAAAGACAGGTCGTTTCTCGTTTATTTGTTTCAGTATTAGCGTAACCTTGAATTGTCCGCCATTTTTGGCATTGCATATCTGTATGTTCACTTCATACAGCGATATGTTTAATATCTGACTACATGTTCACTAAGAATGAAAGACCATAAAGATTGCGATCGGTTCTGACTATAAAATGAATTATTTGGACGAAATCGTCTGAGGTAGTATCTGAGCTCTGTGCGCGACCTCTGAGCTATGAGCTCTGTCTGAGAAGTCAACTCTACCGTGCACCAAGCCAAGACTCGATCGACTATCTCGTTTTGTAATGTACAATCTAGATCTATATGTACAGAAAAAAATATACGATGCGGACACAATTTCTAAAAATTCACAATAAATAAACACACACATAATATAAAGTAACACTGATATATGTCGTTCCCATGTTTAGGCGAGAAAAATATAATAATTTCAATTATGCGTTTCGGATGACACTGCCTCAGAAACGGGGTAAGTAGGTCGGGATTTTATTTTATCTTTTTAATTGTTTGTATTTTTGAAACATTTTCGACCCCAAAACCGACCGAACTGTCTGTCAGCGCTGTATGTGGTAGCTTATTGTAAAATTCCGGTCGGTTGAGTATCGGAAACTTTCTTTGTCCTTCCCTTCATAATCATAGAAACAGGTATATAATACCGTAGTGCATACAATACCGTAGACTGTAAGATACGTCGTGACGTTTCGCCCTCACCGGCCTCCTCTCACAGTGTTAGGGGTTGGCCGATGTTTGAGGGCGCACCGTCACGGCGTACCTTACAGACTAACAATACCGGTGTTGTATTTTACAATTGAGTTGCACCACTCGTGGATATCATAAAGAGTTTGATAGGACTGAACAAGACAAGTGAAATGGAACTGTTACATGTATTCTGTACACTTGTACGTATCGCACACGATACTTATACGTTGTGAGCACTTTGTTAATTTCAGTTTGCGGGGAGGTTTTGGCAATGTCAACAAATGGAAACTACAGATTGCATACATGATAGACAAATATTATAAACTGAAGTTACACTATGGTTGGCCTAGTCCTCAGTGTATGGGAACGGGATTCTGACAAGGATGTCGAGTCCAGAATTTTCCGTCTGCAAGCAGACAACTGCACTGCAATGTGTGGTTAGCCCAGAGACTTCGGCAACAAAGTCATGACTGACTGGTACGTGTATATAGCTTAAAATGAGGGGAAAAAATCAAGACAATGCACGACTAAACACTTTCCGAAATTCGCATCCAAAATACAGACATTGGAATCATTTATGCAGAGTCAGAGATGGGCCTTTTTCAAGTTCCTACGTATGAAGCAGAGTGGTTAGGTAGTTCTCTTTTTAGAGGATGTGGTGGCCCTGAAAAGGGCCGTTTGGTTTGGTTGTGTTTAGAAATCTAACCACCAAATCCGTACAGAGTACGGCCTTGGCGTTTCAGAGCATAGACGACATCCATGGCGGTGACGGTCTTTCTCTTGGCGTGCTCGGTGTAGGTGACGGCATCACGGATGACGTTCTCCAAGAATACCTTCAGTACACCACGGGTTTCTTCGTAGATGAGACCAGAGATACGCTTAACACCACCACGACGGGCCAAACGACGGATAGCTGGTTTAGTGATACCCTGGATGTTATCACGAAGAACTTTACGATGACGCTTGGCGCCTCCCTTTCCTAGACCTTTGCCTCCTTTACCACGTCCAGACATTTTGAAGTTGATTCAAATGAATGATATAACAGTACATGCGGGGCGTTGATTTATATAGTGTGTTTGCGAACGTAATGCTAAACTGTATGGTGTTCAACTAAACATGCTTTACATATCAACAGTTCAAGGTTTAACATGTCGAACTTTTGGCGGGTGAGTAAGTCTTTGTCATTGGTCATGAGGAGGCTGATTTCAGCCAATCAGAGATTGGAATTTGGGTAAGATGGTAGACGTGATATGTTTTTTGGATCCGGGTAGATTTTTACATGTATATCCCCTCGAGATCTGCTCACGATTACCCTGGTTCGCGCCCTCACCAATCTGTACGATTGGCCATGTAATAAACCGATATATCTGTATATGTATAAAGTATTTGTAGTTTGGATGCCAACTAGCTGCAATAATTATAGTGTCTTGTTGTGGTTTTGAGTTTTTTTTTCGTCTGTTTTGGTGACTTTTTAAGTTTTAGTGTTTAGTTAGGTGCGGGTTAAACACTAAAACTTAAAAAGTCACCAAAAAGAGACGGAAAAAACATCAAAACCGCCACATGACGCTACAATTATTGAAACTAGATGCCAACGTGTACAGTGAAATATTCGATGAAGGAAAACATGATAATGCTAGACTAAAGTACCAAGACAATTTATTCGTTGGGTTTGTAATGTTAGTAAGGCTGTAGTGTTTCAAAAGTACCATGTTGATACATACAGTAACACACACAGACGAGCTTGCATCAATAATAACAAATAGGAAAGTTGGTGGTATTTTGATGAATAATATAATGACGGTTTAGCTAGTCCCGTTCCAGACAGATACAGTATTACGTATTAAATACGTCATTGATTGTAATACCATTAAGATGAAGTATTTAACACGTAATACATGTACCATGGATCTATTAATAGATCCATGGTTACGTAATCCTGTCCCTGTCTGGAACTAGAATATATCACAGTATCTTGTAATTCATTATTGTAATCTAGAATTTCATTTGATTTTTTTGAGGAATAGTGCCACCACCCACGATATACGAAAGCCGTAGAGGGACTTCTGAAGTCAGAAGTCCCTCTACGGCTTTCGTAGTACCGATACCCCGGGCCACGATATTTCTCGTCGCGGAACATCTCCCAACAAATAAATCACACAGAACTCTTCAAATGTGAAATATCGCATAATCGAAAATAAAAATAAAAGGACTCTGGGAGAAAAATATTGGCGGTCGGGTTAGGCGAAAAAATGTCATTTCGATCAGATGCCCTATTTCTATCAGATGGAATGTGTTGGATAATTAATATTGTAAGAAATACTAGGGTCGTGGGGTTAACTTTAACCATTATCACTCTCAGCATTACTTGTTTGTGCTCTCAGCAAACCCTCTGGAGCTTTTTATTTGAGGGGGAACGCAACGCCATGAGTAAACAATACACAATAATTCCTACATACAAAGTGAGCGTCCAAGAATATGAAACAAAGGTGCTACCTTATTATAATAGACTAGATTGGAATAGGAAAACAATACCCGGGCCCATCACCTTTACACACACACTAACTATTAAAAGAATTTGTTGAAAAGAGAGTCATTGAGCATATTGAGCCCGAGTGTTTTGGCAAGAAGGTTCTAAAACGTGTAAAGCTATTTGCATTTGATTATTTAACTTACAGTAAAGGGGTTTGGTGTATTTTGTTGGGGAAAAAACATGCTGGGGACAGTTTTCTGACCTAAAGATTGATCTAGCATTTTGTCAAAAAATGGTGAAATGCTAGATCTAGCACTTTCGAATTTGCCCCGCAACTGTTCATATTTGGACTTCTTTGTTACCTGACAGAGGTTAGAGTTAGACGGACTGAGCAAACGAAAAGTCTACACTTTCTCATCTTATTGCAACGAAGGCACAATATTAACATCAGATAAACTATGGAATGATATCTAAATAATTAAATTTATTAAAGCTAACTTTAATACTAATAGTACAAAGTAATTAATGGATAATATTAATCTAATTTCTAAAATTAGACTGTAAACTACCAGTTGTCCTTGAAATACATTGATGTGGGAAATAGTACTCTCGAACGGGATATGATTTCATATGTGATACAAAAAAACCCTCTACCTACCATTCACGCATAAGGTGGTCTAATGTTTTTCAACCCTGTTTAACAGCTTGTCTATTTGCAAGTATACATTTAATAGAAAGACCGCCTTTGAGATAATGACCAAAAGGCGAAAAAATGACCTCAGAAAAAGGGTTAGGTAGGTCGAGAATTTATTTTATCTTTTTAATTTTACCCCAAACAAACAAATGTCGGTCAGAATACCCATAATGTGATGGTTTGATAAAACGTGATACATGTATGGTCTCTATAGACATCACTCGAGAAAGAAAGAAAACAGACCTCGCATAGACCCTACGTGTAGGGTCTATGATTAAGGTCAAGAAAACAATGATTTTCTATATCTTTTTATTTAGATAGCTTTAAAATGTTTAGGGAAGGTCGGGTCATCGGAAACACGATGTTTATTGAGTGTTATTTATTTTGAATGCTAAAGCCTCAGTCCATCGCACAAAACATAAAGAGGAAAAAGAACAAGGAAATGAATATCATTCCACTAGTAATTTACGAAAAATAATGTAAATGAAAAAGTAAGGCAGGGGTTAACATATACAGTACATCTATGTTTGCTGAACAAAACTAGTACGAGTGTTGAAATGAACATTGTTTATTTGGCCTAATGAATAACGGTTCCCTCAAAAATAAGCGAAATTGAAACTAATAATTTGTCAAAATGTCGTAGAATTACATGTACCATGGAAGCTTAAGTCTGGATGCCAACGTGGTCTCTAAACCAGTGAGTGGAGGGGTAAATCGCAACGATTCCGCACAGGGACAAGACTAGGAAGTATTCACGTGGGTAATACTTCCACGGTATTACCCTGAAGTTTATATTGCAGTGAAACAACATATCTCAGTTATACACGTATGTATGAATGTATGTATGTATGTATGTATGTATGTATGTATGTATGTATGTGTGTGTGTATGTATGTATGTATGTATGTATGTATGTATGTATGTGTGTGTGTGTGTGTGTGTGTACGTGTGTATGTATGTATGTAGAAAGAAATGCATAAGGAACTAATAAACTAGTCCGTGTATATAGCTGTTAAATCCGACGTTTCGAATAAATATTCTTTTTCAAAGGAAAAATTGGCGAGACACAAATGCCAGGTCAAAACCCGATTTATATATATATATATATATATATATATATATATATGTATGTATTTATGTACGTAAATTATACTATTCTATCTTTCAGGTACGTGTGCTCTGGGCTTCTTGTTGGTTTACTTTCAGGTGACGAACTACTTACACCTCGCCTTGATATATATTAACTAAAGAATGTTCAATCGAAATGTCAGGATTTAATTTATTTTTCACGTCTGTTCAACACATTACTTATGCATGTATGTATGTATGTATGTATGTATGTATGTATGTATGTATGGCCTGAAAAGTAACGTGGTTGTGGTAGTTCTCTTTTTGGAGGATGTGGTGGTCCTGAAAAGGACCGTTTGGTTTGTGTATGCTAAGCATACGATTTACTTGGACTTGGCTTGGGTCTTCTTGGGCAAAAGTACTGCCTGGATGTTTGGCAATACACCACCCTGGGCAATGGTGACACCTCCCAGAAGCTTGTTCAATTCTTCGTCATTACGGACAGCCAACTGCAAGTGACGTGGGATGATTCTGGTCTTCTTGTTGTCACGGGCGGCGTTTCCTGCCAACTCAAGGATTTCAGCTGCTAAGTATTCGAGTACGGCAGCCAAGTAGACTGGGGCACCAGCACCAACACGTTGAGCGTAGTTGCCCTTACGAAGGAAACGATGAACACGGCCGACTGGGAACTGCAGACCAGCACGGCTGGAACGGCTCTTTGCCTTACCCTTTGCTTTGCCTCCTTTACCACGTCCAGACATTTTTGATAGATTAACACTGTAGTTCACAATATTATGACGTGTTAATATGGCGACATCGCCGTATTTATAGGTTGCAGTAGGATCCTGTATGCAGTCATTTTTAGCCAATCAAAATGTGAATACTTTTAGACAACCAATGACACAGCAGCTGCTATTGAATTTAAGATATATATCAAACAGACCATATATTTGCATGATGTAACCTCGCTTCACATGACAAACCTGCGCACGGTGTACAGAGTAACTGGGATCCTTCATTTGCATATGATAGGATATAAATACGAGACAAATGACGTGGTCATGCTATACTGAACTATTAACCGACGTTCAACATGCCTCCCAAAGGAAGTGGTAAAGCCGTCAAGAAGGCCGGTAAGGCCCCAGCTGCCCGTAGTGGTGACAAGAAGAAGAGAAAGAGACGAAGGAAGGAAAGCTATGGTATCTACATCTACAAAGTCATGAAGCAGGTTCACCCAGACACTGGTATCTCCTCCAAAGCCATGTCTATCATGAACAGCTTCGTCAACGATATCTTTGAACGTATTGCCGCTGAAGCTTCCCGCCTTGCACAGTACAACAAAAGATCCACCATCACCAGCAGAGAGATCCAGACTGCTGTACGTCTCTTGCTGCCCGGTGAGCTTGCCAAGCACGCCGTCAGTGAGGGTACCAAAGCCGTCACCAAGTACACCAGTTCCAAGTAAATCGTATGCCCAAGCATACACAAGCCAAACGGTCCTTTTCAGGACCACTACATCCTCCAAAAAGAGAACTACCAAACCTAACAACATCAAGTTCACATTAATAGTGTGTCAGAGACGAATGTTATCATTGCGAATTTGTCTGTAGTATGGAATTATCACTTCTCGACATAGGCATAGCCGAAACTGTCTTTTTAATACCCAGGCAAACTATGTTTTTGCATGTATGGTGTGTAGCTGTGAAGTCGCATCAGCATCCTGTGGCTGTGGCATTTGTTAGTAATTTTGCTGTGTAATTTATCTTGCATTGATTTGTGCTTTTATGTGTCTGTCTATTGACATTGAGTGGCCCTTTATTTCTATTCATTGAATGGCCCTTTGTTTCTCTTCATAACTGCCAGTTTTGCACTTCCAATTGTTATTGAATGTTTCACTATAGTATTGTATGCATTTACCATGATTTACATACTAACAATTACTCTGACTTGCAAAGTCTAATTACAGAGGGAATCTGCATGATACACAATAATTGTTAAGGTATGGAAAGCAATAAAAAATATTTAAAAAAATAAATAAATAAACATTTATAATACGAAGATAAGAACAGCTATCTTGGCATAAGCCAAATTAAGATATTGTAATTGTGCTCTGTGGACTGTACAAGACCATATTATATAGTTGATATTCAAGTAGTTCAAAGAGTCCTGTCATGCTAAAAAAAAATATATTTAAAAAATAAATAAAAAACAAACATTTATAATACGAAGATAAGAAGTAGTTGAAAAAGTCCTGTCACGCTCAAAATCATAAAACTTTGAAATTTGATATCAGAATATAGCAATGGTTCTTATGAGAGGACCATAGCAAAGTCAGTGATGAGGAAATTTCAAGTAGTAGAATGGCTGTCCGACAAGTTTCAAACTAAGGCATCGGGTGTTCGTTGTCTGTAGTAATTGTATTGTGATATATGTTAAATCACAACATGTATCTATTCTTGAGACAAGAGATAATAGGTCCATGGATCACAGTCCGTGGCTAAAATCATGCACAGGGCACACGCTTTATTATTGCAAGTCTTCGTTTCTCCAAGGAAAATAGATGTATCACACAAATGTTACTTACATATGCGTCAATATACTACAACTAGTACTCTATTTGTCGATAACGGGAAAATTAACTAAGCAACCACTGGCAGCATGGCCATTTGAGATAAAAACTTTCCGAGCATAAAGCCACACGAGAGACACAAGTACGGGTGTAAGCCGAGCCCTAACTTGTCTGTGGTTTTCACGTACATGACAAAAGATGGAGTCAGTTTTCGAACTACTAAATGACGACACGACTTGTAGAAAATGAGACGTTCAAAATATATTAGTGTAACGTTTGTAAAGCTGATTGCATTATATACTATAAAATAATAAATTTCGAAGTCTATTAGATCTGCTGTGATGTTGACGTTCTCTATGATCGATCATATATCGTATAGGAAACCTTCAGGCACGAGTTTTACTAAAATGATATACATTGCTTGCCTTGCTGATCTCGCTTTCAAACACACATACACATACAACAAAAGTGGTTAGGTAGTTCTCTTTTTGGAGGATGTGGTGGCCCTGAAAAGGGCCGTTTGGTTTGGGTTTAGTAGTTTGAAATCTAACCACCAAATCCGTACAGAGTACGGCCTTGGCGTTTCAAAGCATAGACGACATCCATGGCGGTGACGGTCTTTCTCTTGGCGTGCTCGGTGTAGGTGACGGCATCACGGATGACGTTCTCCAAGAATACCTTCAGTACACCACGAGTTTCTTCGTAGATGAGACCAGAGATACGCTTGACACCACCACGACGGGCCAAACGACGGATAGCTGGTTTGGTGATACCCTGGATGTTATCACGAAGAACTTTACGATGACGCTTGGCGCCTCCCTTTCCTAGACCTTTGCCTCCTTTACCACGTCCAGACATTTTGAAGTTTGAATCAAATGAATGATATAACAGTACATGCCGGGCGTTGATTTATATAGTGTGTTTGCGAACGTAACTACGAACAGAGTAGCGATTAATGTTTTGCATAGCTATTAGAATATCATTCCTGATTGGTCGTGAAACCAGCGAGTTGGAGATACCCATTGGTTTGAGGGATAGCATATTATTAGCATAATTATGAACGTCACGCCGCTTGTTGGTCTAGGCGATGACCAATGTAACCAATCAGCGCTCATATATTGGCATAGTTGACACGCTAGGATCTCAATTTTACTTGAAGCTCGATACAGAGCTGCCTTGAATAAAACGTGAGCATTTTACATGTAACTATTTCAAATTTATAGTATGAAACTTGCAAGCACCATTCTCTTGCTGATCAATTACGATTCTTTTTTTACTATCTTTATTTTGGAGTTTATTTTGGACTTTTCATTCATGAAAACAAAAAGTACAAATGCATTCAAAACATGTAATGACGTACGTACACGTTGTCACACTAACCATAGACAGTGGAGGGGGGGGGGGGGACTGTGACAGACATAGACTCACCATAGACCATAGGCACTCAAATCAATGTGTAGAAGACAAAAATCATACACATTGATTCGAGTGCCTGTGCCATAGACCATCAATGGAGGGTCTATGGTGAATCTCTAGCTCAGGTTTCCCATTGTTTTCCAAATGGTCTTTTTGTTGTTTATTTCTTCCTATCAGATGTACAGCCATTACAGATTAGGAGAATAGTTTTATATTATCTTTTTAAGTTGATGTCAGTTTCTACGTAAAAAAAAAGTTTCGGGTCGACGTGAAAATCTAGCCTAGGTTGGGTCGGGTAACAGGAACCAGACAACTTTTTTATTTGGCCTTATAACCTCCGATTGAGCTTTAACAGAGGCTGGCAAACTTATTTGCGAATGAAGATGACCGAACAATCACAGTGGAGGGGGAATTATATACAATGTGCTAATGCTATGTTATTTTTTCTAACTATGCCAACATTCTATTACCATGATTACATTGTAATAGTAATACATGTACTGTGTGTGTGTGTGTGTGTGTGTGTGTGTGTAAAATTTCGTTTAGACATTTTTTTTAATACTTTCACTTGAATAAGGCTTAAATGTTTGCGAACTGGGCGAACGCTCTCAGGCATGAGCCTGTATGATTATTGATATAATTAATTGGTCTCTTGTGACTGAGTCATAGTGTTTAAATGTTTGGTTAATGATGTATAGACTGTCGACAGTCGCTCGCGCCTTTTTTTCCTACGTTTTATCTAAACTCCGATCCGGCGCAACACTAGTATAATCGCAAACTGATATTGAGGGCCGAAGGCCCGAATGGTCGAGCCCTCGATATCAGTTTGCGATTAGACTAGTGTTGCGCCGGATCGGAATTTAGATAAAACGGAGGGAAAAAAGGCGCGAGCGACTGTCGACAGTCTAATGATGTAGTGCCATCACTTTGCGAAGTTTGACTGTGAGCTCATGAATACCCGTCCAGTTCGGAAGGGGGGGGGGGTGATGCATGCTGGGCCAGGGTGACCTGGGTAGGTTTATTAATTACTTTGCACTACACCGTGCACGTATGTGAAAACATGCACAGTGGTTGTATGTGACGATAAATTGCATTATGGGACAACCATAGACGTGATGCTTCCACCCCATTCTATTTTGGCAACAATTGATTTTGTTTCATACAGCACTGTGTGCTTCTTAGTATGGTAGCAGTGCCAGTAGTAGCATGTAGCACCTATGGTGGTCTGAGGTATCACTATGTACAGACCACGTTCTTTTAGTGGTCTGGAATGTACATACTACGATTCGAACACAAAATAAGTATGTAGTAAGAAATGACGGTCATTGTAAAGGCTGAAGTATAAGCAAGTATTTTAACGTATGAAATATTCAGCTAGCAATATGTGTACATTCAAACGTACAAAACAGATTACACTAAAAGTAAAATACCAGTAATGTTTGTCGGATGAGAACTAAAATGGTTACCCCCCCCCCTCCTGAACTATTGATCCCGCCCTTAAACTATGTTGAAGTGGCATTGATGATACTACAAAAGGGTCGGTCAATACACGGACAATGCATCTAAAAATGTAAATCACTGCAGCATAAACTTGACGAAGACAAATAAAAACTAAGGTACCAAGGAGTCAAAACATGTTCTAATAATAAATGTGTGTTAAACGCACCTTAAATCGTACGATCAGACTAGGGGCGATATTGTTTATCAATAGAGTAAATTACTTGTTTCTGATGAAACACAAATTAGATTTTGTTAGGTTTGATAGTTCTCTTTTTGGAGGATGTGGTGGTCCTGAAAAGGACCGTTTGGTTTGTGTACGCTTGGCATACGATTTACTTGGAACTGGTGTACTTGGTGACGGCTTTGGTACCCTCACTGACGGCGTGCTTGGCAAGCTCACCGGGCAGCAAGAGACGTACAGCAGTCTGGATCTCTCTGCTGGTGATGGTGGATCTTTTGTTGTACTGTGCAAGGCGGGAAGCTTCAGCGGCAATACGTTCGAAGATATCGTTGACGAAGCTGTTCATGATAGACATGGCTTTGGAGGAGATACCAGTGTCTGGGTGAACCTGCTTCATGACTTTGTAGATGTAGATACCATAGCTTTCCTTCCTTCGTCTCTTTCTCTTCTTCTTGTCACCACTACGAGCAGCTGGTGGGGCCTTACCGGCCTTCTTGACGGCTTTACCACTTCCTTTAGGAGGCATGTCGAATACGTGTAGGTCGTTGAGTTATGATAGTCTGTCCTTGAATAGAACGTGTATTTATATCCTCAGATATGCTAATTAGAGATTCCGGCTAGGCGGGAACATTATAGCATTACATTGAAGCATGACCCAGCACGACACTGGTTTTGTTTATAACAACTATGTTAAATTTTGATAACAGCTCTATGGCCATTGGTTAAATTGCACCTATATGTCATGCGATTGGTCAAATGTGATCGCAACCAGAATCCCACCATAGCAAATAAATACGGCAATTTGAGCGGCAAATTAAATATTTTTCATAACCGACTATCGAGTAAGTGAAAATGTCTGGACGTGGTAAAGGAGGTAAAGCAAAGGGTAAGGCAAAGAGCCGGTCCAGCCGTGCTGGTCTGCAGTTCCCAGTCGGCCGTGTTCACCGTTTCCTTCGTAAGGGCAACTACGCTCAACGTGTTGGTGCTGGTGCCCCAGTCTACTTGGCTGCCGTACTCGAATACTTGGCAGCTGAAATCCTTGAGTTGGCAGGAAACGCCGCCCGTGACAACAAGAAGACCAGAATCATCCCACGTCACTTGCAGTTGGCTGTCCGTAATGACGAAGAATTGAACAAGCTTCTGGGAGGTGTCACCATCGCCCAGGGTGGTGTATTGCCAAACATCCAGGCAGTACTTTTGCCCAAGAAGACCCAAGCCAAATCCAAGTAAATCGTATGCTAAGCATACACAAACCAAACGGTCCTTTTCAGGACCACCACATCCTCCAAAAAGAGAACTGCCATACCTAACATACGCAAGATTTATCACCCTGATTACATCCACTGATAGATCTGACTACAGAAACCTTATTCTTTACTCTCTTTTTTTTCTTTTTTTTGAGGGGGGGGGGGTGGTATAATCAAATACTTTTCCCCGCCACATGTAACATTTGTTCACCCACAGAGCATAAGGGGAGGTCTCCACTCCTCATCATTCACCCCATTTACATGTATCTTCACATAGCGAGCTTTGAAAGTAAATCAACAAATCGCAATGTAATCAAGCCACATTTACATGGCCACTGAATAGAATATCACACATCGTTATTCATGACAATAGACCATAACCAAGTCCTGCTTGCAGACTGAGTGAGTCAGGAGAAATTTCTAACAATGTCCCACACCAGTGCTTGGAGACATACATAGTGTGGATGCGTGAGATGCCAACCTGGTCTCTAACTGAACCACGTCTGGCCAAAGTCCCTCAATCCGCGTGAGTGGAGGTGTAAAGCGTATAGGAATTTATAGATTATTAGAGAAAATGCAATGCTAATAGACTGGACACCGGGATCTTTATTCGTTTTGTGTACGAAAATGTCAACTTTTTCCCCAGTTACTAGTGT
This sequence comes from Glandiceps talaboti, assembly GCF_964340395.1. Lineage (NCBI taxonomy): Eukaryota > Metazoa > Hemichordata > Enteropneusta > Spengelidae > Glandiceps > Glandiceps talaboti. The sequence goes on along the minus strand of NC_135568.1, from coordinate 14,115,639 downwards.
AGTCTCCCAAGGCTTACCGATGTTGACTTCGCAATCTCACACCAATTCGCTATTTCACACAAAAGAACACCATTATGTTAAAATTTGAATTAAAAATAAAATAAATGAAAATATGCCCAGACATTTGTCAGAATTGAATTATGTACATGTACCCCGGGACCAAGGTGCACGTAACAAAATAAAACTTGAATGACTTGGTTCACACAGAAGTCACGACAGTGGATTTTAAATTATGAAGATTTTGTATGTTATCGTTGCGTTCACGTTTTGTTATATATAATAATTTTAGTCAAACCAGAGACCGAAAACGAAGTTGGAAATTCTTTTTACATAAAGCATAGTACATTTGTCTTCCTTGTTTGTGATTTGTCTATAAGCTTCTCTCGAAAGTGCGGTCATCGACATAAAACTTAGACTGAAAGGTCAGCCATTGCGGGCGCTCTTCTCATCCCTCTTACAGGCTAAAGCGCCATTAATAAGTGTTTATTCACCATTATAATAAAAATTAACCTTAAAATATATACATATACAGAATACAATGACAAAAGGGATCAAGAAATGTATGGCAAAGCTAGTCAAGTTTGTACACCTTAGTGACTAACAAATATACTAGTACTTGTAGATGTATACATACAACATTGTAAATTGCCATAGGAACTGTCACAAATAGGACATTTTTTTAATGACAGAGCACAACAAACAACAATGGAATAGTAAAATTGATACACATACAATTTCCAGTCACATTGAAGTGTGAAAAACAAATCAATATATACACACGCATATAAAATGTAGTTTTTTAGTAAGAGAGTGGTCGTTGCCAAATATATACATAATACCACCAGGCGATATAGGCCCTGTAACATGCCAGAGCAGACAAATACTCTGACCAGAGAGAATGTCTCCAGTCTGCAGTTGCCATTATCGTAAGCCACAGCCTCTTTTACGGCACCGTACTGTCCAAGACCGCCTCCAGCTTATTTCGCAGTGTCGCGGAAGAACTTGAATAACAGCTCTGGATTGCGACAATGGTAGTATCAGTCTCTGGATGGATATTCCGTTTCATGGTTTGTGTACAGAACTACTTAAAAGAACATTTTTACCCCATCAATGTGTTGGTTGACAACATATGCATTGTTTGAATTACGAAGGATAGGTCAGTCCGTGCGCATGCGTACACCTGCCTGGCTGTAGTGTCTGAGTTTGTCGTCATCAAATTGACTTTAATGAACATTTTTATCCCATCAATATGTTGTCTGACAACAAAAATAGTTTGAAGTATGTTGCGGATACTTCAGTTCGTGCGCATGCGTAATTTCAAGTTGCACATATTGCAGCCTTTGTTTCTGTGTTTGAGTTGGTCGTCATCAAATTATTTATGTTATCACCGGTGAAATAGACACAGGTAAGATGTATATTTCTACTTCTTCATATTGTTCACATTTACAGTGAGATGTGGGGCTTTATTCATCATCATTTGAAAACCCCAGAAATTATAAATAACTGTGAGATTTTCCGAAGGAATGATTAACGTTTTATCTATGTTTAATATGCAGCTCTATTTTCCATTCTGATCAGGTGGAACGTAATGGTGAGAGTGTCCGGGTTTGGAATCTGTAGGTTGCAGATTTGAACCTCGTCACTGCGTCTTATTTCTTAATGGCTAAAGTCCTTGGGTAAGATTTGACCTACGACTTTGCCTTATAATATTAGTCAACGCAACTGTATAATTGGGGACCTGGTAGGATAGAGGTTGCAATGTGAATGTTTTATCTTGAATTCTATGTGCTCACACAGGCTGCAATGGATTGTATACTCCCCAGGGAGTTGAGGAAGGCCTTTGTGCCGTTATAGATCCGTGCCAGGGGTGATAATTGTAAAGCACTTTGAGCACAGTGGGAAAGCGCTAATCAGATAAAAAAACAAACATATTTTTTATTATATAACATTAACGTTACGTCACTTGTACTTATTCGCCCAAAATTTTAAAGCTCAAATATACAAAGAATGGCCATCCAGCTTTAGTTTGTGACATCGAGTCATATCACCCTGTAATTTATATCTAGTATGTTTATAATTAAATTTATCCATATTTACGTGACATGCAACTGTATGAGTATGTATGTTGCGGAATGTTGGAATACACTTGAAATGGAGCTCTTCGTCAGCATCTCATGACGTATTCCAAAGAGAGAGAGAGAGAGAGAGAGAGAGAGAGAGAGAGAGAGAGAGAGAGAGAGAGAGAGAGAGAGAGAGAGAGAGAGAGAGAGAGCTAACTGTAAGAAAATTGACCACGACTAAATATTGCAATTTTACAGTATTTGCATATAACTCATACGTCATTCCAAACTTAAATACCATTGTAAGGACCCTACTTATGATTTCAATACTTCAAAAAAGTATGTCTGGGACGAGGATGTCGTGTTTACCAGGCATGGTAAACATTTAAAGTTTGTCTCTCTCGCCTTATCAACACACGTTTTTCTTCACAGGGAACCATTTTACATTGATTGTTAATTTACTATGTTGATGGACGTGAAGAAATGGATATTCATGGTCGCTGTCCTCGTCTGTAGTATAGTTACTATAGTGTTTATCGAGAAAAATGAAAAACTGGTCACTATCATTGCTAGCTATTCACCATTCCCGTCGTCCGGAAATCTAAAATCGCACTTACGTCGTCAAGGGTAAGTTTTGTTTGTTTGTTTGCTTGTTGTTGTTTTTTAAAATGTTTTTTTTTTTTTTTGGGGGGGGGGGGGGGTGGAGGCAATAAGACTTTATCACATTGATTCTCGACCAATGTGAATCATAATTTATACATGATAAAGATGGGCCTGATTTCATCCCTTGCTAACTGTATCCTAGCAGATGTTTTAGTCATTCTTAGAGAATCCTGAAAAAAAAACATGTTTGTAGAGTTGAATACTGCGTTGCTCAACCCTTATGAATATATGAATAGGGTTACGAAAATGGTACTTTGGTAGCCTAATTGGCTGAGAAGGGGGCTGCTATCATGCACTGTTAGGGTCGTTTTCTTTTTGTTCCCACAGCTGGTCTCAGCATATGATTAATATTGTGTGGGCATTATTTCAAGAGTGTGAAAAGAGCGAACGGTTGTTTATTTGTTAATTATTCCTTGCTCCAGTGCAGTGTAGTTGTTCTCTCTACGCATTACAATATTGACGTCGTGCGATACAGGATTGGTGTAAATGATTTTTCTGAGATAGGACCAATCTGATTAAAATCTGATGTAGTGAATACCGCTCGATTTCTTTATTTACCTCAAGTTCCTCCGTTTATTAACGTTAACCTTATTTGGTTTGTTTGTTCCGGAAGTGATCGCTGCCTTCCCACATCACACTCGTTTACATAAATTCATTTATGATTCTTTTCACTGCAATGTATCCATAAATGAGGTTTCATACGCGTGTATTCAAGAGACATGACAAATTACAAAACGTATAACTTTAAACACATGAATAGAAACTAGTAGTTTTTATTCTATTTTTAAACAACTTTCCTTTACTTAATTTATTAATTACTCATATTTCCAAACGTATATTTCCCTCTTTCGAATCATATAGTCGGTTTGATCCTTGTGGCGAATGTCCTGATAACATCAAGTTTGTAAACAGTTTAAAGGAATTACGGTAAGGACGTACATTATTTGTTTTCCCCTATTAACAATCATATTGTGAATCTTTACCTATTTCAGCGAACTTGTGGCACAAAAACGTCGTGTCAATCCGCCCTCAACGGCCTTCACGGGTTTAAAGATGCCTGAGGGCGCCCCGCGGCGCGATACGGCATCCACGCCGAAACGTCACTTTATAAGCTATTTAAAATTATGCAAATGAATCATTTGTATATTCCTGAACATCAGGTTTGAGTTTAGCAAATAGTAGTAAGTGATAGTTTAATATGCTTCACTAATTTGAATATAACAGACATCGTTTGTCATTGGCAGTAGACCGTCGTATGTTTTCTATTAAATGCTCAATTTTTTTATACTTGCAGAGGTAACACTTCCCTGTATTTTAATCTTGAAACATCACTAGCAATATACCGTGATCACGTTCAACCTGGGAAGATGAAACTCCATCAACGTTACTGGCCTATTAGGGCGACAACACGCGGTATCTTCCGGGATTACTTTGACGATAACTTTTACACTCTGAAGCCACAGGAAAGTTGTGCTATCGTTGGCAGCAGTGGTATTTTGAAAGACAGCAAATGTGGGAAAGAGATCGACTCACATGATTTCATAATGCGTATGAATCTGGCAGTCGTTAAGGGGTTCGAAGAGGATGTTGGTCGAAATACAAACCTGACCGCAGTTAACCATTTTGCCATTCACTTCCTAAATACTTACCTTCACAACCCTAAAAAGAACCCCAAGGTTAAGAAAAATAGAAGATATCTGACTGCCCTTGAACATCTAAATGGATCAATTGTTTGGTTTCCTTATAACATGTCTGCGCATACCCTCCTGATGGATCATGCCAACTCAAAAATTACCTACATTTTGAACGAGACATTGGGAAAAAGAAACTTTACCTACAGAGTTGCGTATGCACCGGTACCAGTCTGGCCTCAACTCACAAACAGGTAGAATCACATCCATACCCAATTCTTATCCGTCACACAATTATGCGTCTGCGCAGACTAGCAATTTGCCAATCTGTCTGCGAATCAGTTCGGCTTTATGAAATACTAGTATGCGGTAAGCCAACACTCATGTTATTAATTGACGATCGAAGACTCACAACACTGTAGCCCATAGGAATATTTTTTATCTGAAGTTGTTATCAACTATATGCTTATATGTGTTAGCGACCGTCATGTTCGTTCCTTTTCCTGCAGCTTTGTGGATTTTCATTGTATACATTTTTTAACATAATATTTCTTCTCTACTTTAGGTTTTGGAATAAAACCGGCAGCAGTGAAGGTTTCGTGATGTTAACCATTGCTACTCTCTTCTGCAAAAATATTCATATGTACGGATTCTGGCCGTTTAGTACAGACAGTGACGGAAGTGACGTCAGTCACCATTACTACGAAAAGATCAAGTATAGGAAAAGAAAAAAGACAATGCCAAGAGAATTTTCAATTTTACAAGATTTACATAGAAGACGTGTCATTACTCTAGTCACAGACAAGTGTATGTAAATCTAAAAAAAAAAAAAAAAGCATGTACCGAATTTACTAAGAGGATACTCGATAGGAAGTACACCTGCTAACCTCAACAGCTCTTCGAACGAGTCAGCTACATGTATCTACTATTTGGTAAAACCAAACCATAAACAGTTAGAGTGATTTATGTTCGTATGGATATGAAGCCGGCTTAACTTTTTAGTGTAAATACATTTAGATCGACTCTGGTTCTAGTTGATGACTCGATTCTCAGCGATCACCCCATCCATAAACCACGTGGTGGCACACCAGATCCAAGACAAGCTGCGTACCTACCCCAGTTGACAAACCCAACCATGTACCAGAACACTGCCCCAAAAACCTGCTTATTAGTTTTACGGACTAGGGTCGACTCTGGTCCCTGTAATGTGAATGTAGCTGGTAAGAACTTAAAGCGCCTTAAATTATTTGCAAATACATTTTTTTGAATTAAAGTTTCATAACTTGAATAAACCCATGTCGTTTTAGATATCTGGCTAATAAAAAATCACAAAGAAACAAGGAAACATACAGACAGGCATGAGACAGACAGACAGACAGACAAACGGACGGACAGACAGACAGACAGACAGACAGACAGACAGACAGACAAACAAACAAACAAACACAGGGAATAAAACATACCTCCGTCCAACCTCGTTTTGAAATCACGACTCGAATAGTAGAAGGATGATGGCATTGGCATAACACACACCTGTAGAAAAAAAACGTTAACTGGGCATTTTCGCAAGCCACAGCATATTTTTCGATGGCGAGTCTCGGACAGTGCCGTAAAAGAGGCTTGTGAAATTACGACGATGATATAACAGCAGCTATCTCGGACGATGCCGTAAAAGAGGCTTGTGATTTTGCGACCATATGATATAACAGTAATTATGAAGAGATTCAAAATATGTAAGATTGGCAGCACTGTATTAAACTGCAAGTGTACGAAACATTATTTTTTTTTATTATAAATATCATCGCTTATGTTATATTATGTATATATTTTATACTCTTGTAATGTATCATCACACAAATATAAACGGGTACATGCACCGCGTATTTTAATACCCAATTTTGTGGAACTTAATTTAGACGAAAATGGTTGCAGCAACGGAACGAATTTCGTTGACCTTGTCTGTTTGTAGCACTACAATCCGTGTCAGGAAAGAGACAAGTTTCATACCAAATCATAATAATATCGATAATTGTCATTAATCCGAGCAAAAAATAATAAGTAATACGGACAAGGATGTCACAATAATCTTCATCAGGATCATCCACTGGTTTTATTTTTTTTGTATCAGATATTTTGTATCGTTAACGTTGCATAAAGTCTTCCATATTTCACTTCATACAAGCATTCGTTAACGCTATTCAGTCCACAACTGTTTCACGTACCATCATAGCTTCCAGATATAGCTAGCAGCAAGAAAAACTGTTCCAATTACATTCAAATGATCATCTATGAATCTAAGAACAGCATTTCCATCTAAGAACACCAGTTCCATGGATTAATCAGTCAATCATCGATGCACGGTTGAAAAGAATGAAGGCAGAAAGAGTGTGGAGAAAATCAAGTTTGGAAGTACATCGTCAGATTTACAGGGCCTGTCGGACTGACGTAGTGCGCCTTGTTGAGGAGGCAAAAAAGAGTCATTACGCCGGACTTGTTGACGATTGCGCGGGTAACCAAAAACAGTTATTTCAGGTTGTAAAGGGGTTACTTGGTCATACTAACACTTCTGCTGTTCTACCAAAACATGAGGATTCCTCGGAATTAGCAAATCGTTTTGCTCAATTCTTTTTAAATCGCGTCAAGTCTCTAACCTTGAACCTGGGCACTGTACCTGGAAATTCTAATCACCGCTATTCACAACCTGTTGCTGAAATGAAACCCGATTGTCGCCTAGATGCTTTTAAACCTACTACTGGTGATGAAATTGACACGATCATTCGTTCATCGCCTTCATCTACTTGCTGCCTTGACCCGATTCCAACCAAGATCTTCAAACACCCTGACATTATACAAGTATTGTTACCGCACATTACCGAAATCTTCAATAATTCTCTACGGTATGGTGTAGTACCCGCTCATTTTAAGGAAGCCGTCGTTAAACCTCTCATTAAAAAGTCATCTCTTGATCAAGAAGTTCTTAAAAATTACCGCCCTGTATCTAACTTGCCGTTTTTGTCGAAGACTTTAGAACGTATTGTTGCCAGGAGGCTGACTTCCCACATTGTTAACTATTCACTGGACGAGCCATTGCAATCTGCGTACAAACCAGGACATAGTACAGAGACTGCTCTCCTTAAAGTAACAAATGACATCTTGCTCTCTCTTGATGAGAAAAGGGACGTCTTCTTGGTATTGCTTGATCTTTCCGCAGCATTTGACACTGTGAACCATTCTATTTTACTGAATCGCTTAAGAGACCGTTTTGGTCTTTCAGATAGTGTCCTCATGTGGTTTCAGTCCTACCTCTCCAATCGCAGTCAGTGTGTACTTGTGAATTCCACCCAGTCACCATTCTATCCGCTTGACACTGGGGTACCACAGGGATCGGTTCTAGGACCTATACTTTTTAATATGTACACTTCTCCATTAGGTGAATTAGTTTCAAGTCATGGATGTCTCTATAGTTTTTATGCAGATGACTCTTCAGTTTATATGTCTTGTACTATAGATAATGAAGCTAGAATGGTTTCTAATCTTGAACTTTGTATTTCTGATGTCAGGTCTTGGATGTCTGAAAATTTCTTGTGTTTGAATGATGATAAGACTGAATTTGTTATTTTTTCTGCTACTTCGGGTGATCTGTCCACTAGAGCGATTACAGAAATTCGTGTTGGCGATGCTCTGATTCCCGTCCATTGTCAGGCCAAGAGCCTTGGAGTGATCCTTGACTCTTGTCTGACAATGAAGCCGCATATTGGACAGATCTGCCGTTCTGCCACTTTTCATTTGCGTCGTATTGCGCTTATCCGCAAATATTTATCTCAACCTGCTACTGAGCAATTAGTTCATGCATTCATTACATCTCGAATAGATTCATGTAATTCACTTTTATTTGGGCTACCGAAGTACCTAATCAACCGTATTCAACGTATTCAAAATATTGCTGCTAGAATTGTAACTCGTTCCAAAATCACCTTTCACATCACTCCAATTTTATATCAGTTGCATTGGTTACCTGTTTCTGAACGTATTGTTTTTAAGATTTTAGTTCTTATTTTTAAATCCATTCATAGGCTTGGACCAATTTATCTTTCTGACATGATAGAACTATACGTTCCACGTCGTAATTTAAGGTCAGCTGATCAGTTCAAACTCTGCCCCATTCGATCACGTACTAAGACATATGGTGATCGTGCTTTTAGTGTTGCTGCCCCCACTCTCTGGAATAATCTCCCACTCAACATCCGTCAGTCACCTACCTTATCTGCTTTTAAATCCAATGTTAAAACTTTACTTTTTAAAACTGCTTTTTAAGTGATATTTGTATTGTATGAATTGCTTACAGCGTCTTTGATCACATTTTTTTTGTGGATACTGACGCTTTATAAATAAATTATTATTATTAATTATTATTATTTGATTCAAGCAATTAATATTTTAGTGAGTGGCATATCAAACACCGTGTAGATATGGGAGGGCATTGGCCAGCAGGAGATAGTTTGGAAAATGCGGCCTTTGTTGGCCATTCAATTTTGAGAGAGGTCATTTTGAGAAACTTAACACACCAAACTCGGACCCCCCCCCCCCCCAACGGTGAAATGATCCGTCCCTAAACCGTGTTCTGTTTAGTTTCTAAACACGCATATGTTGGTTATGTAATAGTTCCAAGCGGCTCAGAAAATCAAGCACGGTGATAGAGGGGCTGTATTTCAAGACAGTAACCGAACTCGTTACAGACATGTACATACGTGGAATACTTAGTCGATTTGAGGTAAGTTATTGAATTATATATTGCATTCCTGGTGCGTATGGGATAATACCTGTAAGCACGTCACGTGTAACGCTCTTCCAAGTAGTAATATATGGTGGTAGTGGTTAGCAGATATGGAGACACATTGACGTTTTAGTATACCATACACGTTTGTTATGACACATGGTTTTGACAACAGGGACGTTCAACAGCGTTACTATGTTGATACGTCGAATGGTGCACTGCCTATAGCTAGGTGTTGAAACTTGGTCATATCACAGCCACTCGTGGGCTAATATTCTATTCAAGGATTGTTATGGTACAGAATAATGGCGTTATTAGGTTTTTGCAAATATTCAAAAAAATACCGTCATCAGTGTTTGCACCGAAAAAGGAGAAGGTTTATTGTTTTTCGGTGCAAACACCGGTGATAGTATTTCTTGACTATTTCGTATCACGACCATCTTGGAAATCAAATATTATATTAACTCACAAGCGGTTGTGTCATTAAGATTCAACTGTGCTATACCATGCAGCTGTTCTGTTTGATACAACCACGCAGAAACCAAAAGAAACTGGACATGCTGCACTTTCAGATAGCAAGATTGAATAAGTATAGTTTCTTGCTACATTTTGCTACACGTGTCTTGTAGACATGAAATGACATTTTACCACAGTGATTTTACGAACCCTTTATCTGGTCTTTGATTCACGGAAAACACTGGCATGGCGCCCAAATGTCTGCATTGAGTTGCAATGAAATTTAAATTTATTTCATTTAGACTAAATGTAGCAAACAGTGCGATCTTGCTATTGAAGTGTGGCATATGCAGTTTCCTGTTGGTTTTCTGTAGGGTTGCAGCAAACAGAAAGCTGTATGGTATTCTAAAATTAGTTATATTACTGTGGTTTTCACCAAAGCGTTGTAACAAAATATTAATGGACTTGTGTTGACGTTCATTTATTCGTATGCAAATACAGACGCATTGATTGTAGTAACGTCGTCAATATGGATAAAGGTGCGTGATTGTTTGATTGCCAAAATAGCTTTATCTCAGATAAATAGCGGCTATTGGCTATTTATTAAAATAGCTTCATCTAAGAAAAATAACGGTAATTGGCTATTTATTTGATTGCCAAAAATAGCTTCATCTCCGAAATAACTTGATTCGAGCTAAATAGCGGCTTTTGGCTATTTCTTTGGTTGCCAAAATAGCTTGATCTCAAGGTAAATAGCAGCTACTGGGTATTTATTTGATTGCCACAATAGCGGGATCTCAGATAAAAAGCGGCTATTGGCTATTCAATTTAATAATATTGGCCATAAATAGCCAGGTAATAGTTTGCTATCAGCTATTATAAAACGGGAATATGGTATTATTATCTCCCTAGGCAGATAGCTAATAGCGGCTATTAGCCGTTAATAGCCGGCTACCAGCTAACAACCCCAGCACTCTTCAGGACATGGCTATTCAGCTATTCAAGCTATTAGCCATTAATAGCCCTTATTAGCCATCAATAGCCGGCTAATAGCCAGCTGCCACCTAACAACCCCAGCACTCCGACACCTGGCTATTCAGCTATTCAAGCTATTAGCCATTAATAGCCGCTATTAGCCATTAATAGCCAGTTAATAGCCGGCTACCAGCTACCGACCCCATCACTTTCCGACCGTTCTTAGATGCTAATACTAATCACACATTCCCACGTTTATTTTCACCTAGAATATCAACATATAACGCCTTGCAAACTGCGACAAGTTCAGAGACACTGACTTTCATTAATGTACACGAAGTATTCAGACTTAAGCATCTGACTAACAATTTCAACACCATTAACTTTTTCATTGGTGTACATATTGTTAAACTTCAAGAATGTAGATATTACAAAAAAAATGTGTATTCATCCAAAGTCACCTTCCGCCAGCCACACTCCGTCCGTTCAATCGCTTGGTCACTCAATTTAGGGATGCTATGTATGACTGCTACGAAACAGATGTTCTCCTCGGTGTTTACCGATTTCTATGGATGTTATGATTAGTTGTGCCGCCGTTCGAAGAGGATAATTGAACATACCCACCGTACCGGCTCTCCAGGGTAATGCCACGACAACTTACATGTGTATTCACACTTAAGTTTAATCATTAATGCTATCAGTTTAAAAGACACTGTTCGCTGTAAACTCAGACCACTGCTGTAAACAATAGCTGATAGCAAGCTATTACCTGGCTGCTAATGGCTAATAGCCTTAATCACTGCCAAGGGGGATATTTATACCATATTCCTGGTTTTTACATTAGCTGATAGCGAGCTATTACTTGGTTACTAATGGCTAATAGTGGCTAAAAACTACTGGTGGAAAATGAAAATAGCCCGAATAGCCATTTCAAGCTATTATATTCACATTGCTAATGTACCTATTAGCCACTTGGCTATTTAGAGGGCTATTATGCAATCCAACCATACCACACCTTTCTCCCAATATGGATGTAAGGGGGTGTCCACTTTTATTTTCTGAGGATTCTCTTTCATAGTTTTGTATTCTTCTGGTGACCTCCTGTAAACTACTGAATAAAACGAGTTCCCATTCCACGATCGCACGTTTTTTTTTTCGACCCCAAAGCAAACCGCAGGGGGGCCCAGGAACCGTGGTACACTAGATATTTTTTTTCTATACCCATCACTATAAAATGTTATAGTGATGAGTATAGAAAAAAGACATATCTAGTACACCCCATGAATATCTGTTTATTTGCTGGTTTATTTAATTATTTTATTTATCCCTATACTTTTCGTTCGTTTGCTTGTTCATTTGTCATTTATTTGATAGTTTATTTTATGTATTTATTTGTTTTGTTTGTCACAAACGGCAATAATTTACGATGACAATACCTTGTAATTTGGCTATCATGGTTATCTTTGAAGTGTACGTGTCAGTTAAGAATTCAATCTGCAATGATTGTCTTCCTTTCAGCAGCATTGCACACCAAACTAAAGTAATGAAAGTGGTATCCATCCTTTGTTACAGCAGTCCATACAAATTTGATGAAATCTCAGTAGCGAGATATGCACACTTGACATGCGCAGTACAGTATCATATGATTCCCCCATACTGTGGTGACTAAATAGAACCACCCTCAAACTTCAGCTTCCAGGTAAGTTTACGTTTATTGCAGTATTTTAGTTACAAGATAACCCTATACCCACGACTAGAGAGTGTAGTGATCCTGTGAGGTAACTGCGACAGATTTTTACATTTATACATATACGGCACCATATGTTCACGAGACCCCAATATCGCCGTGTGAAACACATAACATAGACACTGTCCCTATAACAATACATAAACGAAAAAACTTGAGATTAGTCTTGCAACAGAAAACAAAAGTAAATAAAAACAACAACAACAACAAAACTGTTGATATTACCGTTACAATAGACTGAAGAGAATTGCAACACTAATAACGCCGATGTAGACTGGGACCAGGGTCAAACACCTCTGTCTCAGACCCAATTGTAAGTTGTCCTTCAGGAACAGAAATCACCGAAGCTGTAGCTTCAGACTCGTCTAGATCTGTTTATATAATGGTGACGCATCTGAAGGGAGGGTAAAACCAGAAGGAGGCGTGTTCTGTCCAACTTTAACATTAACAACGAGATGGTGCAACTTAACTAACTATATTTTGCAACTTAAACATATATCCCATATTTAAATGATGGGGTTAGAATTACGTAAGATATGCACAGCGACGCGGCGGCGTCCTTTCTTACAATGGAATGGATCAACGATGAAGGACACTCTGTTTCCAAAACGTTTCAAGAACAACAGCGAAATTGATTAGATTTTTTATGTATGTATGTATGTATGTATGTATGTATGTATGTATGTATGTATGTATGTATGTATGTATGTATGTATGTATGTATGTATGTATGTATGTACGTACGTACGTACGCACGCACGTACGTATGTATGTGTGTAGGTGCGTACGTACGTACGAGCGTATGTATGTATGTATGTATGTATGTATGTATGTATGTATGTATGTATGTATGTATGTATGTGTGTATGTATGTATGTACGTACGTACGTACGTACGTTTGTATGTATGTATGTATGTATGTATGTATGTATGTATGTATGTATGTAGGTAGGTAGGTAGGTAGGTAGGTGTGTGTGTGTGTGTATGTATGTATGTACGTACGTACGTACGTACGTATGTATGTGTGTAGGTGCGTATGTACGTATATATGTACGTACGTACGTACGTGCGTATGTATGTATGTATGTATGTATGTATGTATGTATGTATGTATGTATGTATGTATGTATGTATGTATGTGTGTGTATGCATGTATGTATGTACGTACGTACGTTTGTATGTATGTATGTATGTATGTATGTATGTATGTAGGTAGGTAGGTAGGTAGGTAGGTGTGTGTGTGTGTACGTTTGTATGTATGTATGTATGTATGTATGTATGTATGTATGTATGTATGTATGTATGTATGTAGGTAGGTAGGTAGGTAGGTAGGTAGGTGTGTGTGTGTGTGTATGTATGTATGTACGTACGTACGTACGTACGTATGTATGTGTGTAGGTGCGTATGTACGTATATATGTACGTACGTACGTACGTGCGTATGTATGTATGTATGTATGTATGTATGTATGTATGTATGTATGTATGTATGTATGTATGTGTGTGTGTGTATGCATGTATGTATGTACGTACGTACGTTTGTATGTATGTATGTATGTATGTATGTATGTATGTATGTATGTATGTATGTAGGTAGGTAGGTAGGTAGGTAGGTGTGTGTGTATGTATGTATGTATGTATGTATGTATGTATGTATGTATGTATGTATGTATGTATGTATGTATGTATGTATGTATGTAGGTTTTTTACAATAACACCAATCTGTAACTTTTCTTCACATGGTCTGTCAGACTTGAGTTATATATAACTGTTATGGAAGTCAAGAAACAGATACTCAGCGGGTTAGTCTTGTTCAGCTTAATGGTGACATTGGTATACATAAAATGGTCCACTGACCAGGACAAGACCAAATCTACATCCAACCGACCGGGTTTACACATGCATCAAGTGTAAGTTACAACGTCAATCCATCCATCCATCCATCCACAGGGGACCAATATGGAACAATTAGACGTACGCGTCGACGAGAAAAAATATAAATATTGATTCTCACAAACAAATCCATGAAATAGACGCCGCAATATGGATCTTCTATCAATATGTATTGAAATACGTGACATCTCCTACATGTGATAGTCACTCGATTAGCAATCCTATCCACCCCTTCTAGGGACGATCGCACAATCTCAATAATCATGATAAACGAACTTCGTTCGTGGTGGGGGGGGGGGGGTCCTCGCATCAATACGATTGCCGAGCTTCATTTTCGCACTCCTTTAACCAAATTTCAAAAACTTTCACGCCTTCAATGATAACAGGTTCCGTAATACTGTTGATAAGTTGATTATAATTTACTGCTAATGTGATACATTGTTGGAATTCCAGTAGTATTTTAATGTGTTTACCATTATGTTATTACATTTCATCAATCATACATTTGTAGCATGGGACAATTTACACCCATTACAGAGTCATCGTAAAGAACGTCCATGGCCCCGAAGCTGTTTGTATATGAGTATAAGACATTTCCCTATACGATGTAAGTTTAAATATTAAAATCAATGTTACGTATACTATCATTGCTATCATAATTCATTTCATGTCTTTTCAGATTTAAGAAATTCACCCCTTCCACTCCCAATGTTAAACCGACTACTTTAAATGTGACTAAGAATTTTCCAGATCCCATCAAGTTTGTGACTAGTCTTGAAGACTTTCGGTAAGACGTTTGTATAATCGTACATTCGTAATCACAATGTTTATCCCCCAAAATTCGACTGGACAGAACATTTACACTTTCACGTCATTACATCTTCTTTGGTATGTTCTGAACGGCGCCTATAGTAGCACTAAGACTCACGTACCGTGCTGACAACTTTTTTGGTGCGATGAGGGATGTCATTCAACTTAAAACCGGGTATTACACGTTTGCGAACTGATCCTAAACTGCCGATTACTATGACTACGATTCTACAAAAGAACATACATTTAATGTTATTAATTTCAAGTGAGAGTGGCACATATTTATCAAATTTCTCTATATAACAGCTGTCGATGTGACCATCAAATGGAACTGAAACATGCATGCATGCATGCATACATACATACATACATACATACATACATACATACATACATACATACATACATACATACAGACATACATACATACATACATGCATGCATGCATGCATACATACATACATACATACATACATACATACATACAATACATACATCCGTACGTACGTACGTGCGTGCATGCATACATACATACATACATACATACATACATACATACATACATACATACATACATACATACATACATACATACATACATACATACATATTATTTTCAGAAATGTTCAAGTTTTAACCTAACATTTTTGTATCTCGCCGATTTTCCTTGGAAAAAGAATATTTATTCGAAACGTCGGATTTAACAGCTATTTATACGGACTGATTTATAAGTTCTATATGCATTTCTTTCTACATACAGACAGACAGACACGAACGTACGTACGTACATACATACATACATACATACATACATACATACATACATACATACATACATACACACACTAACTAACTAACTAACTACGAATGTATAAAATTTACATTTCTTTTCTTTAAGGGTTAAAGTTTCCGAAATTTTCAATCTTGAAACATCACTAGCGGTATACAAAGATCACGTGAAACCAGAAGAGATAAAATTCGATCAGATGCCATGGCCCAATGGGACGCCACCAAACAGGAACTTCTTGGATAATTATGACGATAACTTTTACACGCTCAATCCACAGAAAAGTTGTGCTATCGTCGGCAGCAGTGGTATTTTGACCAACAGTACTTGTGGAAAAGAAATCAACTCACATGATTTTGTTATGAGAATGAATATGGCAGATACACACGGATTTGAACAGGATGTTGGTAGCAAAACAAATCTCACAGCTGTGAATAAATTTGCCATTGAGTACTTGAGTGAATATCTCAACGCCACTGACAAAACCAATGTTTCTGAAAAGGAGAGGTTTTTAACAGCTCTAAAACATCTCGACGATTCTATACTTTGGATTTCGTATAATTTGTCAGTGTACAATACAACCCCACAGCTGGCGCTAATGATTAACGAGACCTTCACTAAAAGAAACTTCAACTATAGATTGGCATATTCTATCGTTCCAGTATGGCCTCATCTTATGCGCAGGTAGGTACGTAAAGGATCAAGGGCCTTATGTTATGTTATGCTTGTGATAAGTGTGACCGTATTTTTATTTCTCACCACTTTTATAGCAACTATGGCTCGGTCGGTTGGTCGGTCGGTCGATTTAAAAGAAGATCTTGAAATAATAATTTTCTTCGTGTTTCTCTGACTCTCCTTTTCCTCTATCTTGTTGGATTCCTGCTGATACGTCCTTTCCCAGTTTCTCTACACAATTAGCATGTTCTTAACACTTAAAGCCAATGTTTCTCCTCCAAAACCATATACCTACTTGAATAACTTCAGTCATGAAAGAAATACTCTGTTCGTTGCCGCCGTCATAACTGTAGATAGCGTCGACGTCAGTCCAGACACTTTGCTTATTCTTGTCAGAGAGGGCGCTGTTCCGCAAAACATTAGGGGCGGGCGAAAATAATTTTTCATTGATATCGGAGCTGAAAATTTGAGAAACAACACAAAATAGGATCGCCCTAAGGATGGGGTGTGATGAGGAAAAGGTGATTATAGAAATTAATTAAAATATCTAGATCTGTCGTCGCGGAATAAATTGCTCAAAGGTGAACACCCCTGTGGGAAATCAGCTCTTATAGCATGAAATGCACTCACACAGTGATTTTGTAAGTTAGTTTTATTTCTGTTGTGCACGATAACGGGGAGACATAAAAGTTGAAATGTTCTCAGTTTCTTTTACACTCTCTAACTTCGATCGCTAGCCAGTCCTGATCCTCGGGAGCATCGCTAAATAAAATGGCCATTTTGTATGTACCGATATTTCCCGCATACACGAACACCCTTGACTTGTACTGTACTGTTGGCCATGTGATGTGATGTGATGTGATGTGATGTGATGCTCGGGGCATCGCAGTAACACGTCAACAAATGATAAACCCCATGTGGTCGAT
The DNA here is from genome assembly GCF_964340395.1 of Glandiceps talaboti. NCBI lineage: Eukaryota > Metazoa > Hemichordata > Enteropneusta > Spengelidae > Glandiceps > Glandiceps talaboti. The sequence continues at coordinate 14,098,243 of NC_135568.1, read as the reverse complement.
GAGGGACCACAGTACAATGAAATTCGAGTAGAACAATTATGTCGATGCGATGCTCCCGAGGACTGGGCTAAGGGTCTCGCTTGCCCTAGCGTCGCGTTTCACCCGATTAAACTTCCCCAATTTCATATACATGATATGAAAACGTCTTTATATCGGGCAATACAGTTGTTCGGGGGGGGGGGGGCGCTTGCTTTAAATATTTATGGGGATGTCTGGAACGTATATGTATAAATTCTGTGTTTAAAAGAGTGGTGGGGGTACGTCAAAATAATTTTAGTGCCTAATAAGTTATAAGTTATATAGTCTGTAAGGTACGCCGTGACGGGGCGCCCTCAACCATCGGTCAACCCCTAACAGGAGGAGGAGAGGAGGCCGGTGAGGGCGAAACGTCACGACGTATCTTACAGTCTATAAGTTATCATAGTAGTGAATGATCGAAACGACAATTGGCGAGGTATGGGATGGAGCCCTCAACGACAGTCTTACGAGAATGGCTAAATTCGAACAGAAATCATTTCGAAAAAGTTAGGTGCAGTACACGTTACGTTTATTCATTTTATCTATTATATCTATTTCAGGTTTTGGAAAAAGTCGTCAAACAGTGAAGGATTCGTCATGTTTACCATAGCAACTCTGTTTTGTGAGAAAATCAATTTATACGGATTTTGGCCTTTTTCTACAGACAACAATGGAAGAAACATCAGTCATCACTATTACGAGAATGTTCAATTCAACTTTAAACGCAGGGGAAAGAGAAACATGCCGGTGGAATTCGCAATGCTGCAATATTTGCATAAAAGAGGTGTAATGAATATGATCACTGACAAATGCCCTACAAGCCATAACACAAAAGCTAGTGTACGTAGTTTTACAAGGTTGTGATACAAACTACATTCGCCTCTCTGTTTTGTTTCCTTTTGGAGTACAAATGTAAAATCAAGTTCAAATATGTCAAAATAAAGTCAGATCTTGTTTTTGAAAGAAGTATATTTTACATATATTGCCAGTATTTTGATATGACATGTCTACGCTAAGGAGAGCACAATTCATTTGTCGGGGTGCGTTATTCTCTTTATTCATATTTTCATAACCTGTGGGTGAGGGCGGTGCAGAACGGCACGACGTATACATGTAGCTTTACTTACTACAAATTACAATAAAAGCAGACACTGACATAATCACATGACTGTAAATGGAGGTCATAACATCACGTGATTGCTTCATTGACCCGTGAACATCAACATACGAGTTTGACGGTAAGTTACTTTGCTTGTAACGACTCGGACCCACGGGCCACGGGGCGTAGAGCATGAAACGTTTGCATGTGGTCTGAACATAAATAGACAATAGAGTTTGTTTGTCTATAGTCTGTGATAATGGCAATGCGGCACAAAGCCGTGCATATATTTATATATAAATATAGTCTTATACCAGTACCAGCCCTGCTACTGTGCTAGTCTTGTTGCTAGATGACCTTCGGCCTTTCTTCGGATACGATAAGCGACCGAAGTACCACCCACTTCCATGCTTTATAGTATGTGGATTTTTGTACTAAAAGTGGAACAGTATTTCTTGAGTTACGCTAATTATTACAAAACCTCATTTTTCACCAAACTCCACAACTTAAGATTTTTCTAGATATTTGATACAATTCTTAGTAAGATGTGCTAAAAATAATTTCTGCTGGGTCAAGGTCAACCCCTATTTTGACTGGGTCTGTAAGATTAGTCCTGCTTGCAGATGGTGCATGCTTTTCAAGGGACGACTTACAATGTACTCAGTATGCATGCACACCTTATCAATCAAATGTCTCTCCCTCACATTCTCTCACTTCCTCTCAGCACTTTAGGCAAAGTTCCTGAGAAGCAAACTCTTAAGAATCACACAACAAGTAAACACGATGAAAATCCATTGTCTGAAGGATGCTGTCAGCAATGAGGCACCGAACGGTATCACTGGCCAACAACTTGCTGCTGAATCTGATGGTTTAAACTTTATGGTCTATCACATCAGCGTTGTTGCAAAGGAAACTGTATCATTGAATTCCCCATCCGATGACAAGTTGCATCATATTTATTATTGCATTAGTGGGGCTGGATCTGTGACAACACAAGATGGCCGTTCATACGACTTTGACCCAGATAAGGTGATTGCATGCTCCTCAAAAATTTCTATGAAAATGACCGCTTCCTGCGATGTACGTCTGTTTGTCATCTTCTGCAAAGATGAGGCTCCCGATAATCCTCGCATGACGGTCCGGGCAATGAGTGAAACCATAGGCACTGACTTGGACTATGTTCTTCCAATGGAAGGATACAGTCGTCGAATGCTTGTGAAAGATGATGGATTTCCCGTCAGTATCAATGCTCTGCTACTTCCAACTGGTGAAGACCGCAAATTTGCACACTTTCATCACACAGAGGGTGCCTACCTGATATCCGGTGCTGTAGAAATATCCTGGGACGAAGACAAACAATTTGCTCGGGGCACAGATGATACTTTGCTGTTATTCAACGATTATGGTAAATGTCGAGAAAAGGTTGTAGAAAAGGCACGAATGATTTGTGTTTGGTCGCCACCATTGTTAGGACCAGAGAGACTGATTGAAAAGGATGGATACATTGGTTATGAACTCCTTAAGGAATAATTTACATTTATGTGTATAGCGCCACCACAGTTAGAATGGTGCTATCATAATTATGTAGTGCTAACACAGTCAGGGCCAAAAAAAAATATAGATCAGATCATGACTGCAGTGTAGATACATGTAGTTTTATTTTTGTCAATTGTGTTTTCAAAAGTTGTTCCCAATAAGGCCTAAAAAAATAATTGTTTGGTTCCGGTTACCCAACCCCACCTAGCTTTTCACTGCTGACCCTTAATTTTTTTTTTTTTTTTTACATATTTGAGAGAAAAATAATAAAATCGCAAAAATTGAGAAGTCTCACTAGAAATAGTGGATGTGGAAACTGACATCAACTGAAAAAGACAAAATAAAACTATTCTTCCAATCTGCAATGGCTGTACATCTGATAGGAAGAAATAAACAACACTGAGACAATTTGGAAAACAATGGAAAACCTGAACTAGACACTCACACAGAAAAAAAAAATAAGAAAATAAAATAAAAAATCTACCAACCCAACCTGTTCTAAAATTCAGCGTAACCGGAACCACTTACAGCAGAAATGGGATACTGTTTTGCTTGTGGGACATGATATCTTTCACACACACACACACACACACACACAGAAAACTTCAGACTTGCACTTCCAATATTATAGAGGTGCCATATCTAGTTGGATGTAGGAACTGACAAGTAAACCATACATATCGCTAATCAGTCAGAAAGAAAAGATTTGAAGCCTTTAAAGTCATCACGTCTATGTGTAATAATTTCAGCAGAATCCTGTTTCTACTGTACGTTAAACAAATAGTAATGCTTTTCACTTTCCAATGTGATAAGATAAAGGATCCTGCTGTAGGTGTGGTGCAGTGTACCCTCTCATGATAGCCAAATTTTGTTGTTGTGAGTCAAAATGAGAAAAAACTGGCATTTCTTGTGAGTCACCACATAGCAAGAGATAGGGGAACACCAGATTTTGGTGCATCACTAGAAATTGTGTGTTAGTGACACGTCAAATTGGCTTAGAGGGCACACTGGTGTGGTGTCTCTGTTGTAGTTTGTTTGGCTTGAAATTTATGAAAAAAAGTCACTCCCCACGAAGGAAGTACTACACCAACCACTTTTCTGTTGTACTTGGACATCCTTTGAAATCACTATGGCGATTGGTGACCAAGCTCAGTGACCTTTGACACTAAGCAAACATTCCTTTTGTAGGGAAACCACATCCTCCAAAACGATTGACATCCTACAAATATTTCATAGTCATAAAAGGTTCTTGCTGTGGCATGTAAGTCTGATGGTATACTGTGAGATGCAAAATGTAATACTTAGGACCACAGCCATTGGAAATAGTTGGCATCTCAAACCATGTAATCATTAATACATGCATAGACTGGCCCTAAGTTCTTTTGGTTGACTTGAGTAAGTGTAGCACATGTATGTATAACACATTACATGTTCAAAAAGTCATAGCAGGATTTTGTCAGAAAATCATAGTGTTTACTTTGTTTGTCACAGTATAATGAAATCAAAGTGTTATTTTGTTATGAGTTAGAGTACCCGTTTGTAAAATCATAGTGTTATGTTATGGAAACCAGTGTTATGTTATGGGAATCATAGTGTTATGTTATAAAATCATAGTGTTATGTTATATCATAGTGTTGTAGTATGAAATCAGTGTTATGTTATGTTATGTTATAAAATCATAGTGTTATGTTATGGAAATCATAGTGTCATGTTATAAAATCCATATTGTTATATGAAATCAGTGTTGTGTTATGAAATCATAGTGTTATGAAATCAATGTTAAAATCACATTGTGTCATGTAGTAAAATAATGATGTGAAAAGCTGGTGTTGGTATTTTTTTAAAATCAATTTTAACTATTCTTTTGTACAATAAATGACTCAAAAAAGAACCATTGAGTTTTTGATTGTCACAAATCCCATTGTTGAACCTGACCTCTAGGGGGCGCTGTTATAAGGCCAAAACCTCAATAGACCCTATTCAAAATGTTGATTAGACATTTTGTCTAAACTAAGTGAACGTGTCAGTTCATCTACCAAACTTATGAATATTTTCAATCAAGTATGTCTAAGCATGAGAATGGCATACACCAAATCTGAGCTAACATCTCTGACCACACCACAAACACTAAAAAAATTTTTTACACAGAGACACGCCATCATGTACCTGTCGTATTTGCATACAAAAATGACACCAAGAAGTTCATAGTTATTTCTCCATTTATTTCTTAATTCCATACAGAGAAGACAATAAAATGGACTGGCAAGAAAGAGTTGAGAATGGCAGAGTTGTGTTACATATATGATTTACAGATGTTATAGAAGACTATTACATTTTACTATTAAACTGAATTTTATACACAAGCAATAGACATAAATACTCATTGAAATATTGGCACCACAAACGTCAAATATTTCAAAACATCTTGCACGAATAAAAATGTCCTGATTCATGTCATTGTCAAATAATCCCAGTTCAACGTACTATATACAAAAGACAATGAATTTATAGACGTGATAAAAATAAAACGATTCTTATGATTCATTCCAAATGACAATCATAAATATGTACAGTAATCCAGTCTGTTACGTTAAACTTTACATTTGGCAAATTTCTATTGGGTCATTCAAATGTGACAGTGCTACACAGTGACAAAGTGTACAGCTTGCTGTCAATACGGGTTATTTAGCATAAAAACAAAAGAAATATCCACTCTTCTCATGGTGGCGCTGACACACATTTGAAGTTATTGCAGTGTCTGATTTTGGCAACTTAATATATATTCATAAGTTATGACTTTGCTTTTCTAGTAGTATACAGTTCATTATCTACTTGGTTATAGTAATGGCTTCACATTTGTGGTCTATGTACGGTGGCCCAGAGATGAAATATTTTGCTCTTAAAAAAATTAATTATTTATTCCACAAAGGTATTGTTCCTATGTCACCTGTGGGCCACCATATCTAAGTATACATATTTTAAAACTAGATTTACAGTTCAAAGTTGGGACTAGACGCTTCGTGCATGTACAAGGCAATGAGGAATGCAATCACAAATTCACATTTCAGAGTTTCTATAACTTTAAAAATAATTCAAGAAATCAGGTGTGCTTGAAATTTCTTTTCACCGATACATTACGTTTTCGTTGCTTTCTTTACATTTTCTATAGTATCATGTACCTTTACAGTTTCATATTGCTTCCTAACTGAGCTAGCATGGAGTTAACGTGTTGGGTTCACTCAGTGGTAACATTAGGCTAGGGCTAACACTTTCACAGTATGCGTTAGTAACTAGAAGGGTTAATACCTGCACCAGTCTAATGTTAACATCGAGCTAGCTCAGTGCTAATATTAGGCTGGGACTAACACCTCACCAGTATGTGTTAGTAACTGAAAGGGTTAATACCTGCACCAGTCCTATGTTAACATCAAGCAAGCTGAGTGCTAACACTAGGCTGATGCTAACACCATAGCAGTATGTTTTTAGCATACTGGAAGGGTTAATAATATCTACACCAGTCCTATGTTAGCATCAGGCTAGCTCAGTACTAACACTAGGCTGACACTAACACCTTAGCAGTATGTTTTTAGCAACTGGAAGTGTTAATATCTACACCAGTCCAATGTTAACATCTGGCTGGCTTAGTGCTAACACTGGGCTGGCACTAACCCCCTCACCAGTACAGGTTGGCTACTGGAATGGTTAATGCTTGAAATAATAACACCAGACTAGCTCGGTACTAACACCAGGCTGACATTAACACTTCACCAGCATGTGTTAGCAACCGAAAGGGTTACTTTCCTACACCAGCATAGCAAATCATTCCCTACACTGATCTAGCAAATCAGAAATAGATTCTTGTGCTGTACTTAGCATATATCTCATAATAAAGTCACATGGATTGAATATTATTTCTAAAAATTTCTTAGTCAAAACCAGTAGATAGTATCTGATCATTCAGAATAAGAAAACACAACATTAAATAACTAATGTTTTCATTTTTTGTGACTACATGTACATATATATGTATCTATACATGTACATATACTAATACTCATACACGACAATATGCTGAGAAATTATGTGCACAGGGTATATGAAAAGGAAATATTTACATATTATTCCCAATATTTTTTTTTGTTCAGCCAAGGAAAATATGAGTGACCTAAGAGGTCTTGTCACTATGAGTCGCTAGACGAGTAGAGACAAGATCCCTTAGGTCACAAGCATTTTCCGGCCGAATGACATAAAATATTATATTGGGGAATAATATCAGTATCCCTCCTCAAGTATATTTTGTGAAAAATAAGGAAAAATTATGGTGAATTGGAACATTGTGATTCATATTTCGAGCACCACAAAACCAGTGGCGCTGAAACAGGTTGTTGTGACGTAGAACGACCAGAGTATATAATCCATATTTTCTGTTCAGAGACAATAACTTGGCTTGTGTATAGTATAATACATAATATTGTAATATCACGGTGTCAAGGTTTGAGAAAAAGTTCTGTAATCAAAGTATGAGAAGAAAAACCTGACGCCCGTGGCCATACTACAGTAGAAACACTTTGAAGGGATAGAATTCAAGATCTCATCTACCAATTGTGCTCTATGCACTTCAGGACACAAAATGTAATCAGAATTTGAAAGATAAAATCCCCTGTGGACATGCTTACCGAGCAGGGAAAAGTAGAGCTGAAATCTCAAATCTTACAGTAACATTTAGGAAGAGTAAGTAATTAGAAAAGCAACGGTTAGGCAAAATAAAAAAAATGTTTGTTTCCAATAACATGACTTCGGAAAATAGGGTAGGTAGGTCAGAATTTTATTTTATTTTACTTTGTTTAAAATTACTTTGACCTCAGGATAAGAAACGCATCAGTCACAATACTTTCGTAAGAGTTTGAGGTGTAAAAGAAGTAAATGAAGACTATTTTAAGTTGACAAAAACATGATGAAAACATGATGCAGACTGTACTGTTACAGTCTAAAAAGACTGGTTTCTCTCTGGAATATGATCGGTTGTTTTTAAAAATGTGACTACACATGAGGCAAAGCATGAAAGTGTACACAGAAATAAAAGTAAATTGTTACCATTTTACCTTTGTTCATGCAAACATATGTATAGGGTCAAAGGCTTAAAGTGGTCATAATGATGAGGATTGGGCATTTATTTTTGATTGTTAATCTACAAAACAATTTTATCATGGCTTCCAATTTGAAAAATCAATGTGAAACAACACATGCCAAGTACTTCTTTGTAACTCAATACATTGCAAAGCATTAATAAATGTGTAAAATATTTGTTATGGTACATACAATGACAAACATTCAACAATTTTTTTTAGCATTTTGTAATTCATTGAGTTATAAATAAGGACTTGGTCAATGTTGTTTCACATTGATTTCTCAAGTAGGAAGCCATGATAAAATTGTTTTGTATATTTAAAAATCTAAAAATTAAGTAAATATCCAAAACTCATCCATATCGCCACTTTAATCTAGGGTTGGTCAGGCTATCGGAAACATAAATTTTTTTTGGTTTGGCCTTATGTTACTGGCTTTAAGCCTTGAACACTTATTTTTATACATAGAATTTTTATAGCTTGAGATATCTGTGAATCTCAGGGCAATCACGACAAAATCGTGATAACATTTTCTTTTACAAATGTAATCCTACAGATTGACATCGCTCTCAAAAACAAATTAGATAATATACCATATTGTAAATGTGACAAATAACATGAGAATGGAGATTTGAAACTCTCCTGGCAAATATTTATTTTTCAAATTTTATTTTTAAAGTTGGGATTTTTTTGGATGTCGTTTTACACACTCACTATTGTTACTAATGTTAGATTGTATCTACAAGGTTAAGGTTGGGGTCATTTTTAAAAAAAAGTCTATTGAGAGAGTGAGATAATCCTTTTTTGAAGTTGACATCTGAGAACAGTTGGCTGGCATCCCTAAAATTTTTGTTGCTTTTATTTTCAATCATTCACATTGTGTAACTTGTAATTTGATATTTCTTTTGGAATTTTAATTTACAAAACAATTTTATCATGGTATCCTACTTGAAAAATCAATGCCAAGTCTTTATTTGTCACTCAATCAATTACAAAAAAAATTAATAAAATGTGTAAAATGTTCGTTATTGTACGTACAATAACAACAAAGTTTATACAGCTTTTTTCAACTTAATGAGTTACCAGACTTGACAATACATAGGAGGCCATGATCAAACTGTTTAATAAATTAAAAATCCAAAATATATATTTTCACATTGATTTTTCTAGTAGGATGCCATGATAAAATTGTTTCGTAAATTAAAAGACGCACCGTTATTTTGCAGTGTAGCAGAAGAAATAACAGCTCTGGTTTGCGAGACTGGAAATGGAATACACATGTATCCCTTTAAGCTATCAATCAACCTGCCCTGTAGATGTTGGTTATCTGTGTTGTAAAATCTGAAATCAACTGAACACGTGTTCAACTGACAATCCTTCTTAACCATATATCTCTGACATGATTTGTATTCCTGGCATGTTTTGAGATGCCACAGTAGTTTGCATTTATCAAGTCCCCAGAGTGAGATGTATCATAGTACGGTGTTATGTGGATAGGCTATGTATAGACAATGGGGGCACAGTCTGTAACTTTATATCACGGTTTTTGTTGGTTACGTTTGTTTAAAAGGATAGTCTGTAACTTTATGGTCTTTGGTGGTCACGTTTGTTTACATTGGCACAGTCAGTAACTGAATGGTCTTTGGTGGTTACCTTTTTTTAAAGGGACACAGTCTGTAACTTTATGGTCTTTAGTGATTACATTTGTTTAAAGGGGCAGTCTGTAACTTTATTCTTTTGTTTAAAGGGGCAGTCTGTAATTTTATAGTTTTTGATGTTTATTTTTTTATTAAAGGGATAAAGCCTGTAACTTTATGATTTTTGGTGGTTATGTATGTTTCATATTGAAATATCCGTGTCACTCCAGCTACTAAAACACCAATGTGACCTACGCTAAACTTCATACATACACTATGAACTCATAAGAAAATTAATTCCACGATGGCAAATAATCTCAATAATTATTTGCCCATGATTTCATGTACCATGGGCCAGTAATACCAGAATCAAAATTGACACAATTTGGAATCTCAAAATTGGATGTTTAGGCTGTACTAGTTGAGCTGTTTCAGGATTTACCAAATTAAGTACATTTTTGACACAATGACAGTATCTTTATATACTGTGCTGCTTCTTCACTCACATTGATTGTACACAGCAATCTGTACTGTATATCAGGTGAACTTTAAGGTTCAGTTGACATGCTGCTTATTTTGTTGACAGAATATTTACGACAACCCCTTCACACTAAAGTGTATGGCATTTTGTACTCATGAATATTTAATGTTCAACCACTGAATAATGTATTTCTACTATCTCCCATGATGCAATAGTCTATAGCAAAGATACCCTATTGAAAAAGACAATTGATGTTTCTCTGAAATCACAAATAATTGTACGCGATGTAAATTCATGGTTTGACTCTCCAAAACCCATGTTTTATGAAAATTTAGTGGAGTGGCATTCCCCTTTAAGCCCATTCTTGTAAAACGTGTGTAAGTATCATTACAATCTAAAAATGATAAATATTATCAATCAAATATTAATTAAGTACCATAACCTTTTATTTTTATTTTAATACAAATGTCATTATCAGTGATTTATCTAAAGCAGTATTTGACTCGAGTGTACGAAGAAAGTATTATTACAATAACTTCTTTGAAAAAAAAAATTTCTTTAATTTCTACTGCTAGGGTTAGAATTCTACAAAAGTTGATTGAATGACGGATGATTGCACAATTTAATTTTACACAAGCTCAATAAACAAACTTTGTTCATTTACGACAAACCCCCTCTCTGTACAGATGAAGTGTAAAATAAGATTAGATTTTTAGTGAATTTCAAGTTTTTTTTGCAAATTAATTCTTGTGCCATACATTTTACTTGGCATTGTGATAGTTTTTTATAAGTTGTTAAGGTCCTTCTTTGTTTAAATTTCATCTTGGATATTAGGTTTTTAACAGTTTTTAAGGTCTCTCTGTTTTATGTCGGACATTTTTACAGTTTAAGCCTTCGTGATGCTTTTTCTTTTTTTAGTGCTGTAAAGCGCATTGAGGCTGTTGCGTAATGCGCTGATAAGAATGTATTATTATTATTATTATTATTATTAAAAGGAAATATCACAGTTAACCACAGACTACTTCGGTGATATTACAGTGCAAACAGGGTTACCTTGGCATTTTATTCATGGGACAGGATGTTTTTTTATGTTAAGACAGACACATTTTAACTCCACACTAACAACAACAGAGATACCACACACACAGAAGGATCCATTATCCAATCACATTGAAGCGTGATAAACATTGCTCACTAGAAACAGGCTTCTGCTGAAATAATTACTCATGGACTTGATTTTAATGGCTTCAAATATGTTTACTTTCCAACTGATAATCAACATGTTAACTTGACTACTTCTACATCCCCATTGTGAGCATTATGTGATTGTTTCTTTTGCACTTGAAGTTGTTTGAATGTATGTAAAAAATGTCATGCGATATTAGTAAAAGAACTAAAACACCAAGGCAACATCATTTGTACTGTAAAATGAAATCTTCACTTTCAGGACATGGCAAATTTTACCAAAATAGTTACTGTACATGACCACTATTTTAGTTCTATAAACCAAGAGATCACCCTTAGAAGTTGGCACCTCCCTTCCAGAACTTCACACAGTGAGAGAGAGACAGTGGTTACTGTATGAAGTCACCAAGACTTTGTTAGTAACAATCCTATCGACAACACTAAAAGTAGAATAGATATTGATACTTGACTCCATATTATGTAGTAATAGTAAAGTTACCTTATTGGAATCAAGTTTTTGAAGCAACTATGTATGGTCATGTCTTTCGAAAATACGAGAATCCATTGAAATTTGAGAACACCAGCCATCCCTCAACCACGAATGTGGATACCATCTCCCACCTATTTACCATAATCTACTGTCAGGTGATTCCACTAGGAGGTCACCTGACCAAACGGCATGCCATCATTACGCTGATGTGTGAGTGATTCGGACGAAAGCTACTTAGTCGCTTCAAAAACTAGATTCCACTGAGGGAACTTCACTAACACTAAAAGTCTTAGTTATTAACTAGCACACTCTTGATTATCTCTGTTTGTCTCATCTTAGGCATCTATAATCACTAATTTACTCGAAGAGGACCATTTTAAGTAATGACCTTTGATTATATTTTTGTGACCTGTTGATTTCGTAAATTTGAACCCAATATCCTCCAAAAATCAAAATAAAGTAGGCAGGCATACTCTTCAATTCTGTACTCACTACACGATTGCATTTTCATTAATTACTACACCTTTCAGTACATACATGTATCTCTATGATTTTCAGTAATTGCTACCTGTATCAGATAGCAGCTCTCTGACACCCTATTGGTTAGTTTCAAACTCCAACAAGCTAGGCCATTCATTTTCAGCTTTAGCTCTCTGATACCCTATTGGGGAGTTTCAAACTGCAACAAGCTAGGCCGTTCATTTTCTGTTGCAGTTGACCTACTATCTCCCACTGATTAGTTTTGGGGTCATACCTCTCAATGCGGTCAGTTTTACCCTGTGCATTCCAGGAGTATCCGCCTGCAATGTAGATTTTCTTGTTGACTACCGACAGGATAGTTTCGCTGTGTGGAGTCATAAGTGAGCACAACACTGCCCATTGATCTGTAGTTGGGTTGTACCCTTCCACCGTCATGACGTCAACGCGATCACCATTATTATTGAGATGATTTCCACCCATCACGTATAGCATGTCGTCAACCATACACATTCCGTGCCAACCACGACGTGTATGCATACAACTCTTGGTTTGCCAAGTATTGCTCGCAGGATTATAACACTGCAAGCAGTCTGTGTACCTCCCATTGCTCCAACCACCAGAAACGTACAGTTCATGCTGATATATTGTACCTGCATGTGCATTACGTGGCTCATCCAAAGGTGCGACAAAAGCCCAGCGGTTTTCACAGGGTGTGTAGCACTCCACCGTGTTGACCTGTCCACGTGCGTTCTTTCCACCAACTGCATACAACCGCCCGTCCAACGCACTGAGGTGGAACCGACAGCGTGGTTCTTGTAGGTGTGCTATCTTCATCCATTCATTGAAACGTGGATCATATCGGAATGCAGCACAGACAGCTTCCTTTCCAGCTGTATCTTTGACATTCTGACCACCAACACAATACAGGTATCCATCCATGACAGTGACATTATGATAATAGACCCCCATCTGCATTGGCATGAGTTCAATGTGTTTATTATTGCTGCAATATGCCATCACCTTTTCAGATGGCTTTCCTTTGTATCCACCAAGAGTGACCAGCGTCTCCTCTGACGTGCGTATCTGAGTACGGATACTTTGTTGCAAATGTTGATGGAAGGGCATTGACTGATAAGTAAACGCTTCCAAAAGCAGATTCATACACTCTTTATCTTCTGTCATGAAGTCTACTGCACGTACACGATTCGCAAGATCAAATGGCCGCATTAATGGGAACCGTATATTCTCCATGAGTTGTTTTGCAAGTGGGAGTCTTTCTTCTCCTCCATGTCGAATCCACTCCGCTGCAATCTCAAACAAATCCAACTCTGTACATCCGCATATATCATTGCTACTGAGAAATCCTTTGAGATCCGAGAACGGCAATTGCAAGAATCCTTCAGACGCTTCTTTGAAATGTCGCATCAGAAAGTTGTAAGTGACACGGTGAACATCACTCAGATGGAATGTCTGCGCCATCTGATAGATCAATAAACAATTATCAATGGCGACCTCGTTCTGTAGGAATTGTGAACAAACATCAATGCAGGGGGTGACTTGCAGATGGGTAGTTGTTCCAAGGATGTCATGAATATTGTTCATGCTAAGTTCAATCTGTCCAGTGTAGATAAACTCTAAAACATCTTGCAGACCCTTTGCACCTATCCCTTTCAATTCTACTTCCCTTTCAACAGACTCTTTCATTCCCCCTGTGAACATGGCTTTGAAGTAATCACTGCAGGCCGATAACACACACCTGTGTGCGCCAAATGTCTTGCCATCAGCAATTAAAATAACATCATGTAGGAGTTGATCATAATGTAAACTGTTCAAGCCATGTAAGATGTTTGCACTGTAATTAGGTGCAATGACTCGTTTTGCTTCATAGCCCTCGGATGACATATCAGCCTGTTCTGAGGCCATTTCAAGTCACAGGAAAACTAGCGAACCTGCAAATCAAAATAGAGAAAAAGATTTCAAGAATTACAATAACAGCTATAGAAAATGTTAGAAATACACAAAAACGTCCTTGCGAGTTTTAGAAACTTCTCGTTCTGTCGTCATACTCATAGTTTAATTTAACGGGAAAATAATCTGTGTTTTGCATATTGGGATATACATATTTTGTTGGGTAAAAACTGGCATATGTCATGTCATAATCACAACTCCGATAAGTCAAATTGCTTAACATGAGTAGCACTCGACAGGTATCATTGACAGCGACATATCCCACAATTTCATGTAAAACTGTTTTGTGAACATTAGTGCAATACTGCGATACTTTTTCAATATGTGACATTTCACCCAAATATGTATAAACTCAGGTATGTCCCTTTCAAGTGGCTATATGGATGAGGATTTGGTATTTATTTTCGATTTTTAATTTGTTATAAAGCAATTTTAATTTTTATGATGGCTTCCTACTTGAAAAATAAATGTGAAACAACATATGCTAAGTCCTTGTTTGTAACTCAATAAATTACAAAAGATAAATAAACATGTACAAACATTTGTCATTGTAGAACAATAACAAACTTTTTACACATTCTTCAGCTTTTTGCAAAGTATTGGGTTACAAACACAGACATGGCATATGTTGTTTCACATTTATTTTTGAAGTTGGAAGCCAGGATAAAATTGTTTTATAAATTCAAAATTCAAAATAACTACCCAATCCTCATCCATATAGCCACTTTAACTGTCAATTCTCAATATAAAATAATGCTACCAAATGTACATGTACATGTATCACTAACAACCTGATTTTATTACCCAAATGTATAAATGATTAAAAATAATGGTAACAGAAAACAAAAGAGGGGTGGGTAAATGGGGGGTGTCAAGAAATAGCTTACAGCTAGTCTAGCCTGACCCCCAATCATACACAAGTCATGGTGTAAGTGGTTTATGTAACATTTTCAGAAAAACCAGATTTGTAAATGTAACTATAGGCTTCCAAAGCACTGACCTAAGCCCCTGACATATGCCCCTGCTGTCTCACCTGAGCTACACTATGCAATTTCACCAAAATGTGTGCCAACTCATGACTTGGCACATTGCCAAACCAGTCCATCAATCCCATCTGTATGCAATGAACATGATTGAAGATAATCCAAACATGTAGGCATATTACCGAGAAATTAGGTCAGTCATAAAGATGAACGTGTTTGCACAAACGAATTGAAATAATCCAGTAAAAAATAGTAGAAAAAGTAAATAGGGTAATTGCTCACAGGGATTTATCACCGACTCAGTGGAGAATAAATCAACCATCACAAATGACTGAAATTCTGTATTTTCAAATGATCAATTTTCCCTTAAAAAAAATTTACATTGTGACTGGTCTATTTCATGGAAAGTGATCAGGAGATTGTGGGCGATGGAGAAGTTGTGCAAACAAGAATGTGGCGAAGCTTTCTAGTGGAGTGTGCAACTATAAAGTCAAGTCAGTCAGATCTCATATGGCTTTATTGTGGAGAGGATGTGAGTCAACAACAAAACTGTCTGAAATATTAATAATTTCCATGCGAAAAAAACAACAACTAATGACTACTAATCAGGTTGGGTGGATAAAGATTTATTGAGGTTTCATTTATTTTTACAGCTAATTTTCATTTTTGAATAATTTTAATGAGTATAGACAGGATTTAAACTGAATGAGATATGATGACATCAAAGCAGTTACCATGGTTACAGCGGTCACAAGGTACAGGTCATTACATTACCACTCCGTACTGTGCTCTTAATGACTACAATCAGATATATCATTAATTTATCATATGAATATTTTACTGAACAGAATGTGGCACATTTGCGTACACACGAATTTAACATTTATTACACAGTATATTTACATCTAAAGTAAACATTGTAATTAAAATCTAAATTAATGTAATATTTAGATGAATTCTATATTTAGCTGTGATATTTGGGTATGGAAAATTCAGGGTGTCTGATCACTCTATTCCAAAGTTGAATTGTTCCACATCAATTGCTTTTCTTTCAACTATTTCTAACTTTGCAAGAAAACTGTGTTTCAACACATTTTTCACAATTTTTTTGGAGTAAAAAACAAATATTGGGAGAGCAAAATACAAGACTAGAGACAAGATTTAATAGATTAAGGAAGTATAGTGGAATCTGGAGATTTTGTTGGCGTTCTAGGAGCGTATATTTCTAGAGCTAGGTGGAAGTGATCATTGACCAGAGACCTACATGTATACATACATGTGTAAGTAGTTCTCTTCCCCCCCCCCCATCATTTGGTTGTATTACATTGGTTTATGTGTACATATAAATGTACTGTGTTTCTACAAATACGCACAAAGAGAAACTTGTTGTACCAAATGATACATTTTACACTTCGTTTTCATTATGTTATTTCATCAAGCAATCATCTCATACGAGTAATTCAGTTTTGTAGTGACTAATAAGCCCGGTGGGCTGGGTGATGTGTTTGCTTTCTGATATTATTATTGCCAATTTGTAAAATGTATATCACATGTCACTATAATAAACAACCTTTACTTTTACATCTCACTCTTTTTTTTCAATTTTCAGTGTTCTACCACATTGAGATTATCCTTGTGTGTGCTGCATTTGTGGATGGATATGCTAAAAACAAAACAAAACAAAACAACGCAAGACAACACAAACAAAGCAAAACAAACAAACAAACAAATAAGACAACACAACACAAAACAAAGCAAAAAAATGAAATAAAAATATGAATTGAGTATAGTAGTTTCTACTTCTTGCTATAACTTTTTTTAAAATATCCTTTGTAGATGTTTTGCCTCTTGTAGAAATTTCAACATAACCCAAAACATTGGTGACCCAACCCAGTCATGTGATTTCCAAGAATGTACTTCACACAAATATTGTATAGAATTAGAAATGGCCATATTTTGTTAGATTGAGTTGGTAATTTGTTCACTTAAAAAAGACATTCAGTTATTTTCTAATAACATTAACAAAGCAATGTGGTGTTTCACATGAAACACAATTTGATCAATCAAAAACAGCCCTAGAGTAATCCAAAGTGGTCTACAGTACCATAGGCCAAATAAAAAAAGTTGTTTGGTACTGATTACCCAACCCCCACCTATTTTTTCATGCCGACTCTAAACTTTTTTTTTTTTTTTTTTTTACATACATGTATTTGAGAAAAAAATGTTTGAGAAAATCGCGAAAATTGTGAAATCTCGCAAGAAATAGTGGATGCGGAAACTGAAATCAACTTAAAATTTAAAAAGACAATATAAAACTGTTCTTCCAATCTGTAATACTAATAGCTGTACATCTGATGAGAAGAAGCCAATGAAACAGAGACCATATTAAAAACAACAGAAAAACATAACTACCTGAACTAGAGAATCACAAATGAACAAAAAAAAATAAAACTGAAAATCTATCAACCCAACAATTTTTTCGCCTTATGAATACGTAATAAATTAAATCAACTATCATAAATTCTTACATGTTTACATGTATGATGTAGGGAGGCGTGACGTATGTACGCTTACCCAGGTTTGTATCATGCAAGGATGTTAGTATCCACGTAGCGACTTAGCGAATGGTCAAACAGTAATGCATTTGCTAAGTAGTTCCTTCTACATACACAGGTAAAAGGATTTTGTAAATATCTGCATCAGAATGAAGTTTAGGGAAACGGAAACAAGGTGTTTCGTCAACACTTCCTTTCACCTCATTCACTCCATCCAAATTTGATCAAACATGAGGAGAGGGTATTATTTTGTTACTGGTTACTACCATGTTACATCACAGAATATACTATACATTTGTAAAATAAATTAGACGCTTACCTTTCCAAGGTGCGAATTTCAGTTTGTTATTGACGAAATTATGCAGAATATAACGTTTAAAATCCGTGCAAAAGAACGATTGAGATATCGTTTCCCGTAACTCCTTCAGTAGCCCCGGAACTACGTAACGGACTGCCTAGGTTTGCAAATAAAATGTGCCAACGCCACAATATTTTTCGTTGCAGGAACAAGGACGTTTTGAGGGCTGAGATTTGAGCTTTTCAAGTATAACATTAATTGCATATTCACTCCACACTGATAGAAATCCATAAATTCGAAAGTGAGATTCTAATATATTGTTGTTGATGTTATTGAGGAAGTTAAGCACTCTGGAATGACCTTTCAACTTTATCCCCATTCCAACTTGATCCCGTGGACGTGGAAACCTAAACAAGTGAACCTGAAGGGGAATTCGGGACCGAAGGCAGTAATATTTACAAAATATCCCCGATTTCTAGGTAAGAGACGGGAGTTAAATCCAAGTTCACGTGTTGTATTTGCTTAAAAGTGATATGATAGGCATTGTTTCCGAGGTAATATGAACACAAAGCGAATGACATTGACGAGCCGTGTCTTGCTTGTACGAGAAGATGGTTTGTTGTGTTCGTAACGCAGCGTCGCGTTTAGTTCTTTAAATCAACGCTCACTCCGTTCAATCTCCGATGATCACTGATTTATAAACTTCAGGGAGAGAGTTCGATTGTGCCAGTTTCTTACAGTTTGCCAAAATTACGAGTTACAAATGAATGCTAAAGATAATTACATATATCTTTGTCTGTTTTGGGTTTCCATTTTCAGCAGGGGGTATAACGTAAGTTACAAGTTTTCTAAAATTAAGCGTAATCGGAACCACACAATTTTTGTTATTAGGCCAAGACTCAACTTCTGCCACTTTAACGTTATATACATAGTGTACTACCATAGCACATCTTTTGTGTAACAGTACTGGGGTCACAAACTTTAACCCCCCCAAAAAACAAAAAACAAAACAAAACAAAAACAACAACAACAAACAAACAAACAAACAAAAAAAACAAACAAAAACAAACAAAAACCCACATAGCCATTCAGTAATGATAATATCATAACTAGGCAAAGCCCATAAGCTTGCGCAGGGTAGATTCATTTGTGACCGGCTGCCTGGGCCAGGGTTCGTACACTTGATTTGGGTCATTTTCCAGGGGTGTTGACCATCAAAATTTATTTTATTGAATGACATCTAATTCTCTGACATGGACGAGAAGTAAAGAAAGTCAACACTCTATGCAGTTGTTGGTTTCAAAAACCATCATAGCCATTATATTAATATCGTTCATTTTCAATCAGCCAACTTATCATAGACCCTCCACCAACGTTGGTCTTTGGACAAATGTTTTGTTGAAATGTTGCCGAACATCGCGATTTCTCAATTCAACTTGATGATTTAGGAATGTACCAACAAACATAGGAAAGTAGTTATTCTTTTTAGAACATGTAAACAAAATCAATTATCGACAATATAAATGTCAAAACCGCACTTCCACAACCCGAAAATTCAACTGCGCTATGTCATCAGTGGTCCGTATCATGTACTGCCGTGTGTCAAACTTCTAAATAGTGTAACATTTTCTCCCAGGGGTACAGTGATGCCTCGATACTCGTTACAATGTTACGATAATCGTGCCAACAGGCCTACTGTTACAATATTGCAATGCATGGCGATGTGATGTCACCTATGCTATATGACAATACGGTAGCACATGGAGAATGCACATAGTATATGGAAGGCGCATGCATAGTCACTGCGCGCCGCAATGCATCCCTGGGAGAACCACCAATTTTTTTTGCATAGTATATACGACGTGCATGCGTACTAGTCATTGAGCCGCTGCGCGAGCTATTACATTTTGTACTTTATATCCAATGGATTAACAGTAACATCTGAAACGCCAAAAAGAAAAAATAAGAAAAAGTTTGACTTTTAGATGTGGAAATGTGAAATAATTGACTTTTAGTTAGCTCGTTGAAGAAAAATACACAATGCCTATACAATTTACAGACAGAAAATTTACAAAGAAAATAATATGGAATATATATGCCATGGTCGTTCTATGTCACGACAATACATGTCTATGTCATGACAACATGTGTCTACATCACTGGTTCTGCTGTGTTCGAAATATGAGTCAAAACGTTCAAAATTGTCATTACTTTCCCTGATTTATCTTTGATATTACTGGTGCTGGTATAATTATATTAATATTCTCCAATATTTTTCTTCATTCAGCTGGAAAATATTTGCGACCTAAAGGTCTCTCTGTCACTACGAGTCACTAGACGAGTAGTGACAAAGCAGAGGCCCCTTAGGTCACTCATATTTTCCTTGGCTGAATGAAGGAAAATGTTGGGGAATAACATCTAAAATATATAAAGCTGTGTGAAAAGTGACAATGAAAATTATTGATAATATATGTTGGCATCACATCAATTAATATGTATATGGAAAACAGAATTTACAAATGTGGAGCCTGTCTTATTTGATTAATATAAATTTGAATCATAAGCCTGAAGTCTGGAAATTAGAAAGTTTTGAATATCATTTATGTAAAAGGAGAAATAAGAATTATGGTGGCCCAGTAAAATCTACTACTTTTCTAGTGTATTTATGTTATATTTCTCAACACAATTATGGTACTGGGTATGGAAATTTAATCTGGTGAAGTTTCATGTCTGTTACCATGGTTCCTACAATCAAATTCAAATGAGCACCATGAAAGGAATAGACTTTCATGATAAACTCATATTAATAAGACCCCTGTATATAAACAATTGCACTCTTTGGAAAGTCCAATTTAAACAATCAACGCCAAGTGTAGTATCTGATAACAGGAGGTCATAAAATACAAGACACCAATATCTAGACTAACTGTTACTAAGCACACTATTTTTATAGACAATGTTACAATACAATGAATTGAACCTTAGACTGAGATTGAACACAAGACATCTATTTTACAGTTATCCAACTGGTCTTGGGAAAACCTTGATGAAATGTATAAATATGTATACTATTGGTTATTTATCATGAACAAACTTTGAACTTGGGAAATATTAAATCAGTCAATTTCAAATACAGGGAGAAATTTGACAATTTGAATAGTGGCAATACTTTTTGTTTAGACACACACTCTTTCCCACCTCTCTTACCATGGTACCCAAACCTGCTAATTAACCCTAGTCTTTGAACTCTCTAGCATAATATCTTTCATTACCTTATACATTGATTTGGTACACATTGATTTGACTGACAGTGCATATGGAAAGTAGACACTGCTTGTAATCATCTCATCTGGTTGACCCACCATATTCAGTGTAACTGACACCTTTCACAACAACTGAAGATAGAAATATGACAACTGTAAAGTTAGTTAGTGAAATTAATTTCTTCTGAAAAACTTTTGCACATATTCAACTAACCTAAATTGACTATATACAAACATGGAGGTATACCCCCATGATACAAATGACCACTGTAACAGTATACAATATATATCTTTTTTTTGTAAGTGGTGGTAACTCCACTGTTGAACGTGTATATTCTTGCCATGTCGTGTTTGTGTGATTGGAAGGATGTGAGAGGTCATCAGAACTATGTATGACAATGGCTAAAGTGACTGCATTCACACTGTGTATTGTGTCTGACTGTGAAGAAACTAACACCGCCATGACAAAACACAATGTATGTAGGTCACGCACAATAACATTCTTAGCTTGGTCTGCGAACCAATAAATTAACATGTCTCAACTGGTGAATAACAAATGAGAACAATAATTGCATACAGATTTCCTCAGTACGGTGACTATGTAATGTCACTGAAGGGTCAATTGTATGGCAGATTTATAATGTACAATTGTTGCAAGTCTCTTTCAGTACACATTTATCACAAACACTGCAGTTGTTTTGAAATACTGTTTTCCAGGATACTCTCTAAGTATTAGCCATAAAAGATTTACTGCTTTGATCTGAAGTGCATGTTATTACATGCATGCAATTAATATGCAAATGATCATGTGTTTTAGACAATTAATGCCTTGAATGAATGATAGATTTTTAACAAATTGACCATTTTAGTATACATTAGTAAACCATAGACAGTGGAGGGGAAACGCTCCACTGTCTGTGAGTAAACCAATGTTATCTAATTGTTTATATTATTATGCCTGTATACGATGTTTGAGTTGTGGTGTTGACAAGTGGTGGTTTAATGTCCTTCAGTATATAGAATATTACAGTGATAAAGGGAGTGTAACTACACTGCGTGAAAAGTGGAAACCTAAACAAGTGACCCTGAAGAGGAATTTGGGATCGAGAGCAGTAATATTTACAAAATGGAGTTTCTGGTTTTGTATACATGTTGGTCACACAACAGAAATGCAGCATTTCCAGATTTTCTGCAATTCTGTCATGTGACCATCATGTAAACGAAACAGGTACCTTTTTAAAAAAATTATGATAATCAGTTTATTTTCCCAAATAAATATAATACTAGTGGGTAAATGGGGAGTCAAAATATAGCTTACAGCTAGTCTGGGCCAGTCCCCTCACATACATTTGTATTAATATACAGCTTGGAAATTCACAGCAAGGTGCTAACATGACTTAAAATATGTAATGTATTATGTACACATGATTAAAATTACAAATATACAGTTTATCAGTTATACTGTGCCAGTAGATGTTGCTTGGAGATTTGTTTGAAAATGATATAAAGAATTTATACATTTTATGTTGACAGGGATGTCATTCCAAATTTTTGCAGCAGAAAAAGAACTAGAAAATTGACCTGGGTTTGATCTGGCATGATCTGGATATAGATTTTGATGTAAACAGAGTCGAGTATCATAGTCGTGACTAGCAGCTCTAAAATAATCATACAAAGGATAGGATGATTGTTAGAGGATCAAACCATAAATGAAAGAACCTACTAAATATTTCATAGGCAGTTAAAATTATTCCCATGTAAATGCGGCTTGTAGTATGAATATGTTAATAATGTAGTTAATATGAATTTATTGATACACTGTCTGTATCATCCTTAGTCTATCTGCTAGACCTCGGATGTTCTTCCGATAGAATACGACACACGCCCAAACATCGCTATTGAGGATGGAACATCCAAGCCCTCACTGCGAACTTCGTTCGCTTATAGTATCGAAAGAAAGCCCGAACATCTAGCTGCAAGACTATATCATCCTGTGATTCCTTCTGCTGTGCTAATCCATTTGTTTATAAGGCTTAATTTGTTTACCTCTCATTATCCATAGGTTTCCTAGCAACATGGCACATCTGCATCAGAAGTCTAAGATAACATGTTGTACAGCACCAAATTATGGGAACAGTATTATACAAGCATTCCAGCAACTCCATGAAGAGGACCTATTCCATGACGTCACTTTATTATCTGAAGACTTCCGATCTTACCAAGCTCACCGTCAACTACTTGTGGCATCAAGTGATTACTTCAAAGCTATGTTCTCAGTTGGTATGAGAGAAAGTCAGGAGATGGAAGTACATTTACAAGGAGTTCCTTCAGAGGGTCTTAGCTCCATATTAGACTTCATATACTCAGGAAAGTTATATTTGTCGATGCAGACATTAGACTTTGTTCTGTCAGCCGCTGTGCATTTACAGATTAATGAAGCTATTGAACTGTGCAAAGAGTTTATGAGTTCTACACTTACTGCTATAACCAGTGTTAAAATTTACCAACTAGCTCAACTTTTCTGTTTCACTGATATAGAAAGACTTGCCTTTGACTGTATTCTCAATCATTTTAACATCGCAGCAAGACAAGTGGACTTTCATTTCTTGTCGACAGAGCAGGTTGTAAATTTCCTTAAGCGAAATGACATCAAAGAATGCAGTGAGGTGGATCTGTTTGAAATTGCAGTGTCCTGGGTTGAGCATGATAAGGAGGCCAGGCGCTGTAGTGCAAGTCAGGTGATGAAGAAGATTCGTTTCCCTCTCATGCCAGTGAAAGATTTGGAGAGGAAAGTGTGGAGGGTAGACTTTATGAGGGATGTACCAAAGTGCGCTCGCTTGCTAGATGAAGCTTTAGATTATCAGAGAAACCCTTACCTACAGAACCAGAAACAGACTTGTCGAACTCAAGTCCGTGGTACTGAGCAGGCAATTTGTGTGGTTGGTGGCATGAAAGATCAGCTCGATAGTCAGGTGACAGCTTACAAGATTGGCGAAGATGTTATAGAGCTAGCCGAGATGGAAGAAAGCATGCATGTCCATAGCGCTGCAATGATGGATGGATTCTTGTATTCTGTGGGTGGATGGAGTTTAGGCTCTCCTACAGAGAAAAAAGTTCTTGCATCAACACATCGGTACGATCCACGTATCAATCAATGGATCCAGCTTGCATCCATGAACACAGGACGAACTAATTTTAGTCTTTGTGTGTTTAATGGAAAGTTGTATGCACTAGGAGGTATCACTGAAGTCTCAGAAAGTACAAGTCAAAGAACTGGCTCAGTTGAAGTCTACACACCAGAAAATAACTGTTGGCAGTTAGCTACCCCATTGATGTCTTCCATGAGTTGCCATGCAGGTGCTGTCCTCTTTGATGAAATCTACCTCACGGGAGGCGACGTTTATGTCAATGGCAAATCAACTAATACTGCCATGATCTATGATCCCATATCAGGAAATATGATGGAGAAGGCACCTATGAAAGTTGCTCGTTACTTACACGGTATGTGTGTTCTCAATGAAAAGATCTATGTCATTGGAGGCGTTAATCAGTCGTCGTCACGTACGCGATCAGATGTTTCCGCT
The DNA here is from genome assembly GCF_964340395.1 of Glandiceps talaboti. Taxonomy (NCBI): domain Eukaryota; kingdom Metazoa; phylum Hemichordata; class Enteropneusta; family Spengelidae; genus Glandiceps; species Glandiceps talaboti. The sequence continues at coordinate 14,073,540 of NC_135568.1, read as the reverse complement.
GTGGAATGCTACGACCCTCATTCGGACTTTTGGCAGATTCTTGATCAGATACCTTTCTCAAGAAGTGTCTTCTCCCCAGTGGTTCTAGAGGATAAAATCTATATCCTTGGAGGTTATTCATCAATGAAACAACGAGAGACATCAGCAATAATTGTGTATGATCCCGCTGTAGGATGGCATGTTGCTGGAAGCATGGTATCACCAGTGAGTGGACACACCTGCTGTTTACTAACACTCCCAAATACACTCCCTGATCCAAGCATTGCCATGGCAGCTCTCAGTATACAAACTACAGTGTAGCCAGTGAGATAAGTGTTCTGTCTGAGCTGCGAGAAATTACCTGTAGTCTACAGACTTGTTGTTGTCAGTGGCCGCTCTCTAACCAAGTCATCATACAGTCTTATCCCTTTTGAAGCATAGAAATTTGAAATTACCGTAGTGAACCGTGTTAGCGCCCACACTCAAGCAAGGGCCCAATACCTTCATTTAGCAAGCTTAGTTTTTTAGTAAAGATTCAAAGACAAAAAGCTAAAATCATACAAATAATCCCCCATCACATACTAGAATAGATTCACCTATACAGGAATACACTCTGCAATACACCTAGGTGTCAACCATTACAAGGGAGGGGTGTGCGAGCACCCAACCCCGACTTTGAGAAGAGGTTACCATGGAAGCTACCGGTAGTATGGTTAAGTACTGTATTACAAACAGCTCTGCTAAATCTAAGTGGATATTATATGTAAACCTATGATATAATTGATGATGGTGGCCAATTACAAGTGCCCAAGTCAACGTAAGACCCACTTAAATTTTAGCATAGCTGTTGGTGGTAATTTCTTTGGTTTGAGGGGAATAAATCATGGCATTGCTGTAGGATTACTAGATTAGAATCCAACGACATGTCTTTGGGCTAGCGAGACATATCTGTAAGAAAAAAACAACATGCTATAAACAATCTAGTACTAGTAAGTATCATACCTACCAATGCTTTTGAAAAAATCAAAGGTTTCAACTGGTCTTGGGAAAACCTTGATGAAATGTATAAATATGTATACTATTGGTTATTTATCATGAACAAACTTTGAACTTGGGAAATATTAAATCAGTCAATTTCAAGTGCAGGGAGAAATTTGACAATTTGAATAGTGGCAGTACGTTAAAGCTGCACTAGCTGTGACTGAAGTATTATTTTTTTGATTAGACAACCACAAATACATTCATTGAAAATTGTTAAGATATGAATAATTAGGCATTATTTACATTAATTAGGGGTCCAGTATATCCAGAAGTAGTACAGCATCGTTTTGAAATTGTGATCGTTGTTGTTGGGCGCGTTGATTTTTGAGTGTAGACCTAAAAATCAATATGATTGAATTTATTGTACCATATTATGTGTACAGGTGCACAAATACATCTACCTGCAGGTGATTCGTTACTTTCAAAAGGGTGTATGATGTTTTATGAGCAAGTCATTATACCTAAATATAACAGTTTCAAAAACTTTCCAGTTGCAGCCAGTGCAGCTTTAAACTTTCACACTTGCATATATGGACAGAGAAGTAGTTCCTATCTTTGTGCATGATTAGAGTCAAAAGGTTGATTTCGTCCTAGCTGCTTTAGGTAGCCAATAGCCCTACTACTATAATTAGGTATAACAATAGACAAATTGATAGATACACTACAGGCAAGGGTGACATGAGTATACATTATGAAGCACCAGCATTGCTTTCATACCCAGAATTCCATATCCATGTACAGCAGGTCTGTCTCATGGCTGATTTGAAACATCTTATTTTTTTGTATATTTTTTGGATAAGTTGCAACAAGTTAGTGTAAATGACATGTTTGTGACTTTTTGTGACTAAGTAAATCTCACCTTTAGTCCCCAGTCAAAATATGAGTGAATGTGCACAATTTAATTTCATAATTATTTATCCTGTCACAATTCATCAAAAATTAGAGTACAGACACCATTTGTTATTTACAGGACAATCAGCCCACACTCTGTCACAAGAAGTGAAGGGTATTTATGTAAAGTCCATGACCTATGACCTGGGGTCATGACCTAGTAAAGGTCATTGGAACAAGTACTGCATGTATGTTGGAAAACCCCGAGTATAATTTGCTAGATAACTTGTAGGACTTTAACTTACTAAAGATATGTAAATGTTTGCTTTGCTGGAAATCAAAGACATTAAACATTGAGATATGCACAGATAGATGAATTACTTGATTTTGTCTCAACAACAACAACAACAACAACAACAACAACATAAAATACTAGTTTTTCAAGGGATAACATGTACTCTGTCAATACACAAAGTTTAGCCATAATATAATGATGGAACGAATGGCATCGACTTTGTCTGTTCGTGGCAATTCGTAATGATATGAGACATGTCACATGCTAAGACATGGGTAGTTGCATTAATTGATCAGTGCTAAAACACCATTGGTTTTCTATTAACTGTTAAAATGAACCCAAAATATTTCTATGTTCATTCGTTTGATCAATATGCGTTATGGATCGTTACATTCCTTAGTAAAATCATAATTTAAAGGCCAGGGTTTCAGTCCCAGGTTCATGCATTAGTCTAATGCATGAGCCTGGGACTGAAACCCTGGCCTTTACATAATAGTGTTATATTATCAGAGGAGTGCTATTGTTCGACACTGGACAAGTTATGTTCTCATCGACATCAAGTGTGTACTTCTTTATTACATTTTTGCACTAGCTGTAACGTGAATATTATTTCATCGATCAGAAAAACAATATATTTCAGTGAAATTTAAAATATCAATATTAGACATGATAATTAGGAGGAGGTCACGCGTGTGTGTGTGTGTGTGTAGGGCATATAATTGCATTTTTTTAAAAGTGTGTAGCCACGGAGGGTGGGGTGGGGTGGACTTATTGTCCCGTTATCAGAAAGACAAAAGATTTCATATTTTGGCCACTAGGAGTAGTTGAAAAACAGGTTATGGACCAGGAAATGACGTAACTGAGGGTCATGGTAGCACAGGGTAGCTGTAGCCACCTTTGAAAAGATCACTATTACAGTGTTTGACAACAAAAGTTGATGGCATTCTGAACCAGTCAAAGCATTCTGCCAACTTTGTTTTAGATAAATCACTTCATCTTTGGCTACGTACATGGTCTGTTTTTAATAGCCACATAGTTTTGACTACTTCTGATGTTATTTAGCGCTCAATTTTCCTCAAAGTGTGGCAGAAAACGACTGTAAGACGATTATATAGCATACGGTTGGTGTTTATAGTCCCTTCGAAATATCAAATTATAAACGTTATCAGGAGAACATTATATGTATCAGAGAGTAGTTGTCCGGGTATTTCCACAGGTGCGATAGCACTGCAGTGCAACACACCGAAAACATTATTGCATATCTGTATGTAAAAGACATGCAAATGAGTACGCTATCGTTCGTTGCACAGTCTGATGTTGACGGAAACTTGTTGTTTCTGATAAACGTATGGAATCATATGACTCTGTTATTAAGATAATAGATCCATGGGAATAATAACCCTATGATGCTTCATGTCGCCAGTGTGGGTACTCGGGGATATGGTATTTGCACAGCCGCATGCGATGTTGTGGCAGACTTTCACGCTCTGTGCGCGTGAAAGTACTGCCGCAGATATCGATCATCGCAAGCACTCGTGCAAATACCCCGAGTATATGTAAACCACGTCATGGGGATGTCATGTTATTGAATATTGTGTAACCATAATCGAACAAGGGCCTTCAGAATTGATTAACATTATCAAAAACATGTCAGTTTTGACGTACTATATAATATTACACAACTTGACATGTTTACTTGTCTATCGTGTATGAAAAAAACCAAAATTAAAATCGATTTGAGCCCATTTTTATTGCAATAAGAGTACACACTGCCTTACACACTTTTCCTTGGAATTAGAAGACTTAGCCCTAGTGAATTGACTACTCTGTAAGTTATCTGAAGGAAAAAATGAACAATTTTGTCACGTCATCCATCAACCACTACAGTAGCATTTATATGTTGCTATGCAAATAGTGTCATGAGTCGTGTTTGTGACAACCTTTTTGATAAAAAAACGTATGTTTGCGTCCACTACCCCTCCCCCACTCTGGCTAAGTAACCACATAACTACAATAGCTAAGCACCGTTTCACATCAGATCATATCATAGGATTGTGCTTAATACGGTAAGTGTATTGTATACTTTATATGTTCTTGTTTATGTTCTGTGCACTGTTTCATAAAGTGAATTAATAATGCACAAGACATAATGACTTCATTGTATACGAATAGAAACCGTGTTCTATGTAAACAGACTCTTATTGACAAGGAGCCTGGCTAGCCAAAGTGATCTGACTGCTAGACTGATTCGGCATGAGTCAAAGAGGAACAAAGGTGAGGTTCATCCTATGTGCGCTTCTCTATGTACTTATAGGGGACCCAGAGAAGTCAGATCGATATAACTGATTCTACATCGCGAGATCAACCTAACGTAGAGTTGCACTTATTGGCAAATCTTAAAATAAAGTGGTTGTAATTTTGTGCGAGGAAAGCTGGAAAAAAAATTAGAAGTTGAGTAATAATTCAAATCCAAATGTTTTGGATATTGATTCAAAAGTGTTTAGCTCCTAACCATGCTCGTGTACCGGAATGCCTCGCCCCGGTATACTGCAGGACTTTTCGAATCCAAACATTCTAATTATTTCTATAAATTAAATTTCAGAGAGATTGTGCCATCATTTGTGAAAACTCAGACCACTATTTATACATGTAGAGTGATCCGAGCTGAAAATTATGGTTTTCTGGTTTCCTTTTATAGTATAGATAAACGCCAGGTACAGATCAGCCTCACCTTAGTGACATAAGACTAAGAAACCAGTAAGCGACACATGTATTCATTGTTTTTCTAGAATAAACACATTATCCTTTTATTATCAGTACAGTTTTAGAACAGGGTAATGTCGTTCTTCACCACATTACACTTCTTTTATGGGACGTTTAACGCCGTGATCGTCATGTTAAATGCCATCAGAAAACTCGACGATTCCGAACATAAAGAAACATAAAAGAAATGGGTTACGAGGTCAATCTTCGACATTGAAGTTATGGATATCGCGAATGGTATGGCCACAACACTGAAGGAAATTTTGATAACAATATCCGTACCCATGATACTATTTACACATTAAATAACAAATTGATAAAATTTTACCCCAGTCATTTTGAGTTTTGTCTCTAGGAATATAATCATGGAAAGAAGAATTGCTAACTTTGTGTTATCCAAGACAGTTCTTTTATATGCTTTGAACTATCATGGTTGATTGCAAAAAAGACACACATTAAACTGTAATTTCGTGTGTATATTTAATCAATGTTAAGTTGACTTCAGGTTACAAAACCAAATGTCAAACGACCTATATGTCTGTATTTATGGTATGTCAAGTACTTACTGAATTTATAACTTAGAATACAATTCGAAGTTTATTACCTTTTTATTGGTTTGCTAAAATATAAACAGGGTCAAGGAGTATATATCATGGTGGCGGTGGTGCTTTGATATACAGATAAAGTGACAGGTTCGAGTAAAAAGAACCAGCTTTATTGCATTACCTGACTTCAGTTAGCAAATACTGTACCTTTATTTAAATGGTGTTTCTGCGCCTTCACTTTCTACCTTCACTCGTGTTGTCGCACAGGCCATCCTAAGCACTCGTACAAATACCCGAGTATATGCCACTCTTACAACTACACGCCATTGGATATTGTCAACGTGCTATATGGGGTCTTTTCTGAAATGTTTATAGATTTAAACATTTTACTCCGACATTTATGGTAATTGATTGACTTTTTATCGAATCGATAAAGACTTGAATGAGGTATGTCCTACATTGGATGCCATAGCGTAAGATCTAGACTGTCAACAGTCATCTTGACGTTTTTTACCTCCCGTAAGGGTACGGGAGGTATTAAAAGGGGAATGTCCGTCTGTGTGTGTGTGTGTGTGTGTGTGTGTGTGTGTCTGTCTGTCTGTCTGTCTGTCTGTCTGTGTGTCTGTGTCATCATTTGCTAAAAATCGACTGGCTCAATTATAATGAAATTTGGAATATATAATCTTTAGGGTAATGGCTAGACCTGATTAGGTTTTGAGCCAGATCTGTTAATGTTTAATTAGAGATATTTGCATATTAATGAAATCAACTAATTAAGCAATATCTTAAGACTGCATACTTCAATTTCAATATAATTTAGTGTATTCGTTAAACATAACAACATACATTTGTCGTATAAAATTTGGTGATGTACCTTACAGCGTTAACGAATAATTTGCATAATTAATTATTTTTGGTAATTAGGCTGTATCTTAAGAATGCATCCTTCATATTCAACATAATTTAGTACATACGCTAACCATGAGAAAACACATATGTCCTATCAAGTTTGTTGATGTACCTTTCAGTGTTAATGAATAATTTGCATAATTAATGATTCTTGGTAATTAGGCTATATCTTACGACTGCATACTTCAATTTCAATACAATTCAGTACATACATTAACCATAACAAATTGTGTATGTCCTATAAAGTTAGTTGAGGTACCTTACAGTGTTAATGAATAGTTTGCATAATTAATGATTTTTGGTAATTAGGCTATATCTTAAAGGTGATTCAAAATGCTCACATTCACTATTGCTATTTTGCTAGACGACATGTTTGTGAAATGTATACTGGTTTTAAAACTTTAAAAAAGCGTCTGCAAACACCTTAAAATGACCTTTTTTAGTCAGTTCCCTTCGGATTTACTTCGAGAGTTTTCGGATATTTCCGGTCACACCTAGACCACGGGATTTTATGACGTCATAAGGAGACATGGTTAGCACGTAGCCTAAGACGAGCGTAGTCAACAGGTGAATAAAACTCAACAGCATTGTGAAAAAAATACATTGCTGGTGGTTGTATTAGACATCAGTAAACAAAAACTACAGTCTACATGTCTTATTAACCAACATTTACTGATATTTACTCACACTTCCTGACTAATTGTCAGTGTCTGTGGGTATAAATGCTAAAATATTATGTCCCCATATATGGCAAAATAAATCAAAACGGCTAGACTAGATATACATACACACTTGTAATGTCGCGTATTTCACATTCAATGACTTTTATTTATCTGATTTTTTATCATTTGCTTAGAAGAAGCATTACAATGCCGTCGTGATGCGTTGAGGGCCGGGGTCAACGGGATCAGAGGACGGCATATTTTAGCCTACTATACTCGTACTCGCGTCGCCTTTTATTTCATCTCCAATAAATATAATAGGTATTAGAATACCCATGGGAAACTTCAAGAAGACGTATCAGGACATGCAGTACCACAATATATTTGTTGGTCCCATAATACACTTATTTATTCGATTTGCTCCAAGCATATGGAATCACGCTCCGAGTCATTGCATGTAAATGGAACTGTGACCGACCTAATTTTGTTGTCCATATATAAAATGAGAGTGACCTGTAAATGTTTCACTGTTTTCGTTGTGGTCTTGTATTGTCACATGTTTGGCTTGTGAACGCAAGTTTACATATATTATTTTCTGCCAGGGCTGTCTAGGGCCTAGGGTGCGATACTCTAGTCCAAGTCTGAGACCCATGTAAAACCTCAGAAACTCGCAGTCGGACTGAACAGAAGTAGGGCTCATCGACGTGTTGGGGACTCGAATTATTGCGTGTTTTTATCACGGTGTACATGTGATTATTATATATTTGATTATCGGTAGGTGGGTAGTGTTGTCAAGTTTTGTTTCGCGGGCAGTCACCGCGGTCGCAGCAGTATATATAAGTAGGATAGTTCCGGGAGTTCCGCCGATCCAAACTGAAGTGGGTGAATGTACGTATGGACTCGGAGAGCACATTCGGGTTGGATTTAGCCACATGTGTTGAAATAATCCATATTTATTATTTAGATATATTGCAAAAGTCGTACAGAAATAATGTCTCTAACGTCAAACCAAACACTGAGAAATTGGACTGAAGCGAACGTGTCTAATATCTAGTTGCAGACTTTCTCTGATAACCATGTGCTGGGGTCACGACCTTGATTGCTGACGTCAATATTGTCCAATCATATATCATGAACACATCGCGGTATTTGTTGGTTTCCTAAACTGTACACTTCGAATACCATGATTCGTTACAAAATTCTTCTAATGAATATTAAATAGGCTTGTTGTATGAAGTGATATCGCAACAAGGGAAACCATACAAGTTTTCTTCCAGACGAGTTGCTAAAATCATATAAATGACAACACGAAACTCACGAAATTTTGTAATTCTTTACAATTTTTATTGCTGATAATATGGGTATTCTAATAGCTAGTATATCTATTCGAGATGAAATATGTTTACTTTGTTACTAAATGTGCCGTTCAAAAGGCGACATCAGCGAGTACGAGTATAGTAGGCTAAAATATGCCGTCAACGCATCATGCATGTCGATGGTATTGTGATGCTTCTTATCGGCAAATAATAAAAAATCACACAAATAAAAGTCACTGAATGTGAAATACGCGACATTACAAGTGTTTATGTATATCTAGTCTAGCCATTTTGATTTATTTTGCCATAATATGGGGACATAATATTTTAGCATTTATACCCACAGACACTGACAATTAGTCAGGAAGTGTGAGTAAATATCAGTAAATGTTGGTTAATAAGACATGTAGACTGTAGTTTTTGTTTACTGATGTCTATTACAACCACCAGCAATGTATTTTTTCACAATGCTGTTGAGTTTTATTCACCTGTTGACTACGCTCGTCATAGGCTACGTGCTAACCATGTCTCCTTATGACGTCATAAAATCCTGTGGTCTAGGTGTGACCGGAAATACCCGAAAACTCTCGAAGTAAATCCGAAGAGAACTGACTGAAAAAGGGTCATTTTAAGGTGTTTGCAGACGCTTTTTTAAAGTTTTAAAACCAGTATACATTTCACAAACATGTCGTCTAGCAAAATAGCAGTGAATGTGAGCATTTTGAATCACCTTTAAGACTGCATACTTCAATTTCAATACAATTTAGTACATACGTTAAACATAACAGAGTGCATATTTCCTATAAAAGTTGTTGATTTTGTTTGAAGATTTAGTGAATAATTTGCATAATTAATTATTTTCAGTAATTAGGCTATATAGACTGCATACTTGAATTTCAATATAATTTAGTACATACATTAACCATAACAAAGTGGATACGTCCTATAAAATATTTGCTATAGCTTAGTCAGTTTTAATGAAAAATTTGCATAATTAGTTATTTTAGGTAACTAGGTTGTATCTAACAACTGCAAGCTTCAAATTTGGTATAATATGATACTTATATCAACCATAATAATACGCACCAGTCCTATGAAGTTTGTTCCTACAACTTTTACCTTTAATGAGTATTTTGAATAATGAACGATATTCAGTAATTAAGCAGTATCATGCAATCTTCAAATTCTAACCTAAGAAAGCACGCTTGTCCAAAAACAAAACCTGTTACTATAGTTTTTTTAAGTTTAATGAGTTATTTGCATAATTAGTGATTCCCTTACGGGAGGCATTCAGTTTAAATCTGGTATAATTTATATTTAATACTATTGTTGCCGCTGAAATTAATAGAATTAAACATGGTATGCGCTGGACGTTCCATGAAGTCAAGACGTTCAGACGCCGGATTATATTTTATGTGCTCGAATCCCAGGCTCAGTGAGTATCGCGTGTTCTCTAGCATGTGTCTAGAGCAGAGAATGTGCATTGTACATGCTGACTATTAAAATATCGCATGTTGTGGACTCTATATGTGTACACAATTGAAATAAGAAATAAAAATATATTTCAGAAGAATTTTCATTTTAGAAATACGACAAAATATGATCCGCGTCTGAAACAGACTACGTAAGACCCACTCCTCTCCCCACACCATAACTGATAAATTCTGATAAGTACTACTGCGGTGGCAGTGGTGGGATGTAGGAGTTGTTGGGTATGAAATCGCAGTAAAATCAGCATTCCTGCAACTAATTGATAAATTGATTTCACTGACACGAAAGAAGAGATGTCAGTTGAAGTTTACGTTTTTATAGTATATAAAATGGTGAACTCTAGTGAAAGTTACGGCGAATTGAATTCAATTCGCCGAACTCAACTTTTGTAGAAGCAGATATGTGGGATGCGTTGGCTGGAGTTCTGAAGCTACGTTTTATTGATGCAGTAACTAAAGGATATGCAATGTTATATCTGGTAGTGCAGAATTTTTCTTTTCGACAAGGGGTGATGAAGGAATAATAATCTAAACGTTTGCCCTTACGGAAGGTATTCAGTTTACATCTGGTTAATTGTGATGTGCTATTTGTAAATAGTCATTTTTGACAATTAGGCAATACTTTTAAAATTCAAGCTTTAAATTTTAGATAATTCATCACATGCAGTGATAGTAAAAACGGGCATGTAATGATGTGTCCTTTAATGCTTGTTGATGTAGCCCATAATGTTAAATCTTAATTTGCATAATTAATGATTTTTCGATAATTGGACAATATATGAACTGTATGAGCTTCAAATTTCATAAAGTTTTTTATATAATTTTTGTTTTCAATTAAGAGATACATCATCATGTATAATAGCTGTAGCTCATAATTTTGTATTCCAACAATAGAGTATTTTCCGTCTCGCGGCAGATCTCGCGAGATATGCAAATAACCTAGCAACGGTTGCTACGGAGGTCAAGCTTTGCGGAGTGGCCATGTTGTTCATATGAAAGTCAATGCATTAGTCTGAAAAAAATACTACCGTTTGTGAACATCTACAATCCTAAGTCATCATGGAAGACATTGAAAAATTGAAAGTACACGAACTAAAGAGCATGTTGCGAAAATATAGCGTGTCAACATCAAGTTAAAAGAAAAATACGCCAGTGTCACACTGTCATTATATTTCCGAACTGACAGTCATTTCTGGGAATACGTTGTCAGTGCCAAACTTATGCAGCATACTAGATGGCTATAATATTTCAATCTTGAGAAATGGTAATTAATGACAAGCAAAATCGAGTAGTTTTGATTATTAGTACACATGTACATGGTGGAAACATTTCCCGTCACCAATATTCAATATAAGTATATTAGAATGCAATGCACATGAAGTGTGGCGTAGTACTACTACACATCCACCAGCCGTAAGCCCTTATGAACCGTTGACATTTACGCTGTTGACAAATACGGACGAAAGCTAAAAGTCTTACACATTTTTAGAGTGCCAATGTCCCGTTTCGGTCCTAGAGTTCAGAATTGAAAAGTTCTTAATTATCGTCACAGATCGGGAAATCATAGTCAGTTCCTGACAATCGTATTCCGATTTTACCACATGTTATCTTCATACAACAATATCTACCAGTCTAGTTCCCAATGACCGTATTCCAATTTTACCCTACCTTAATAACGTAGAGTAAAATCGGAATACGGTCGTCATGAACTAGACTAGTACTGTATGAAGATAACTTAGAGTAAAATCGGAATACAATCGTCAGGAACTAGAATTGGGAATCACCGGCGATGCGTGAAACACGTGTACGTGTCAGCCATGTTTATACTTGAGTTCGATGAACATGTTGTAGAACTCATAGTCCAAATTCGTAAAATAAAACGACATAGTATCTCTAAATTTTAATTTTAAATGCATATATATAGCTCATTTATAAATGTATATGATAAAATCAAAGACAGCGAAAAAAATTCTCAACCGATTTCAAAGTTTTTAGCGGACCCTGACGAATTTAGCTGACGAATTACGGACTAAGAATTACATCATTGCCAACTATTAACAGCACGTTATACAGTAAAGTGATCGCGTACACGTTGTTGTGTTGGTTTTTAGACGACGCTACGCGACGTATAAAAAGTCTATGGAAAATTTATGACATTGTATCAAATTTTAGACATTGTTTAAAAATAGGAATACAATATTCGCGACCTGACATGCAAGTTTTCAACCATAGGGCCTGCGATCCTCGAGTGGATCCAACTCTAGTAATATTTTCAAGTTCATGTTGAAACTGTCAATCTCAACCGCTCTTCATCTGCGCCCAGACGGCCAAAAATCACCGTCACGTCTGACGGCTAGTTATGAATTTCACATACGCACATCGTTTTTACAACCATACTTTAAAAGTTTGCTTCCCTTGATCTATCATACCATGGAAGTATACTTCCATGATCATACGTATTGCACTGTACGTGACGTCGAGAACAATGGTGTTGCTAAGCGGTTGACACTTCAGCTTGACCACCCGAATGTGGTTGCTATGCACTCAATGGCGTCTCCCGCGAGACGGGTAATGGTCTATTTGTGTTGGACCAAAAATCTATGCTTTTGACCTTACGGGGGACTCGGTTTGAATGTGGTATCTTGAAATGTTGTGACTTTCTCTATCAATCAATCAATCAATCAATCAATCAATCAATCAATCAATCAATCAATCAATCAATCAATCAATCAATCAATCAATCAATCAATCAATCAATCAATCAATCAATCAATCAATCAATCAATCAATCAATCAATCAATCGATTAATCGATCAATCGATCAATCAATCAATCAATCAATCAATCAATCAATCAATCAATCAATCAATCAATCAAGCAATCAATCAATCAAAGAGATTTATATAGCGCCAAACTCCACTACATAGCAATGTTCAATGGCGCTTTACAAAAATGTGGATATATAGAGATGTCAGTAGGCTCTGCTAAACAGATAAGTCTTGATGCGCTCGGTGACTGGCGCACTTGTAGAGGGACATTGTTCCAAGTGAAGGGGGCGGTACGCGAGAAAGCACGATCACCATAGGTCTTCCGGTTACTCCGTGGTACATGAAGTAGGATTTTGTCATTTGATCGGAGAACTCTGGATGACACTTTCAGGTTGATTAGGTCAGATATATAAACAGGAGCCGTGTTGTTCAGAGCTTTGTACGTGAGTAGCAGGGCCTTGTATTGGATTCTGTAGTGTACTGGTAGCCAGTGTAATTCCATAAGTATAGGGGTTATGTGGTCATATTTCCGTGTGCGAGACAGGTAATGTAAATGTACAAAACGAAGACCGAAGATCTTTACCATGGTTTTATGTACCCGACGATGAAAATATTTCACCACATTCCCAACTTCAAAACCTACTTAGAAATGAAATAGAGTGAACACCTTATAAATAAATGCCTAATGATTGTGCAATGAATTTTTAGGGTAAATCAGATCTCAGTGACAAAATGAATTCTTTTTGGAAATAGAAAACCCAACATTATAACTTAATGTTTATGGTATTTCCATAATGAAAATATCACATTCACAACTACAACACTTATTTAGAAGTTAAATCCCAATTTATAACCTAGTGTTGAAATGAACTATCTTCTGTCTTCGATCTTCGCTTTAGAGATTACCCTATCAAATCTCTAAAACGAAGATCGAAGATGGAAGATATCTATAATCACTGAAATTTTCTATACATGCAAAATCTAATAGCCCTCAATTTTATCACTTAACGCGACTTCATAAATAATTAATGCATAATGATTGTTTAACGAATTTTTAGGGTAGAAAGTCAAATCATACCAGACAAAACAAATTCTCTTTGGAAATAGAAAACCCGACATTATGCTTCATGTTTATTTTATTTTCATAACGAAAATATCACATTCCCAACTACAAAACCTATTTAGAAGTTAAATTCCAATTTATAACCTTATGTATGTACATTCAAAACCAAATACTGAAGAGGGATCGGAAATGAACGATCTTCTATCTTCGATTTTCGCTTTAGAGATTACCCTATCAAATCTCTAAAACGAAGATCGAAGATGGAAGAAATCTATACTCACTGAAACTTTCTATACATGCAAAATCTAATAGCACTCAATTTTATCACTTAACACGACCTCATAAATAAATGCAAAATGATTGTTTAATGAATTTTTAGGGTAGAAAGCCAAATCATACCAGACAAAACAAACTCTCTTTGGAAATAGAAAACCCGACATTATGTTTCATGTTTATTTTATTTTCATAACGAAAATATCACATTCCCAACTACAAAACCTATTTAGAAGTTAAATTCCAATTAATAACCTTATGTATGTTCATTCAAAACCAAATACTGAAGAGGGATCGGAAATGAACGATCTTCTATCTTCGATCTTCGCTTTAGAGATTGCCCTATCAAATCTCTAAAACGAAGATCGAAGATGGAAGATCGTTCATTTCCGATCCCTCTTCAGTATTCGGTTTTGAATGAACATACATGTTGCTACTTACATAGCGAAATATTTGCTGTTGGTACTGGTACCTCTCCCATAGGTAAGAACTACAATTGTGTTGTACTTGCATGCAAAACGTAACTTTAATTCAAGTAATTAATCAAATTCGAGTTTACACACAGACACACACACACACACACACACACACACACACTTTGCTGCACAAATAAACCTGTGTGCCCCATGTCAGGCAAGCTAAAATTCAATTTACGCAGTCCATGTTTTATATCTTATACTACTTAAATTTAACAAGCTTTGAGGTCAATGAATATAAAGCTCAATGTGTTTTCATACCAGTGTAACAATTTATGATTATCGATCAAGTTTTCAAGCCTTGGTAGTTTTAGTATTCTTGTGATATATTGGGCAGTTTTTCGCTCATTATGATATTAGGCCATCGTTAATCTCTTGATGATTTCACTAAAGAATGCAACACACAATACATACATTTAAAGCTCGTTATTAATGGATTTAAAGGTAATGCTATCGAAATCATTGCCATTGGTCTAATGAAAATTTGCGTCGACCTCGAGTCCTCACTTGCTTTTAATATAAATTATAATGTACGACAGTCATTACAATCCTAACAAGCTGGAGTAAGCATTAAGTCCAGATTGTGATATCAATGGCGTTGACCCGTCCCGTTTGAGGGAACTAGATACATTGTGATAACTGTGGTTTTCACAACATTATTTTGCGTAAATTTCACCAGTGGGATCTGTAAGTGGGGTTTCAAAGATATCGGCACTGCGGGAAATCTAAACACTTCTCTGTACCATAACAAAGCGTCATTGATACTGTTTCAACTTCCATGTTTTGACTGTCGCAGTACGACAGAGATGAACACGTTAGCGGCTTTCACAGTCATTCATGTTTCAACTACATAGGACGAAGTCAGGAGGGTTTCAGGAAACCTCTCAAAGGTGTCCTAAGTCAGGACAGTTTCAGGAAGGTTTCAGGACGCGTTTGCGTCTACACGGGCTTCAAACTATCCTGAATCCTACCTCAGGTAGGATTTTTAGTGCCGTGTAGACGGGGCTATTGTTATATGTGTGCATGCGGTACACACATCACATACAAGTGAGATAGACAATGATAGAAACAAACTCACCAGCTTACAAATGTATTGTTTACGTGACTTTGCCGACGACCAGGAATAATCATCATTAATTTACACTAAGTTGCTAAAATCATCGATGACTTAAAACAGCAACATTTCATAGGCGAATGTTATGGAGTGTCGGTGCATGTTACTAGCACATTGTGCTGGTGACAGGTGTGCGATTTTTATGACATCAATTTGAGGAGTATTTCTATGAATAATACGCACTGGTTACCTTTGATAACTGGTTGCCTAATAAAGTACACTGAATCCATAGAACGATGTCTAAATCGTGAGCAAACCTGAAACTGAGATGACGTGGGGAACGGTTATTTACCGTATACTTTCTAGGGAATTGCATAACATATATCCATGGCCCATACATGTATTTTACCTAAAACCTGTTGTTCTGTATCTCTTTGTAACGTCGTTATTGTTGTTGTTGTTGTTGTTGTAAAGATTCAGTTTGCTTCATCGTACATTACAATATTTCAAGTACAGTATAGTATATGACAAGTTGAGAACTACACGTCTGTTTCCGTGTAATACAGGCTTCAACATGTGTGTTAGTAGTAGTACGCTGCGTTAGACTGGTTAGTACCATGCCTTGACCACGTTTCCTACCCAACCTGAATTAGCAATTAGGATTTTATGTGCATTTCATCTGATTCTATTTCATTCGTGCACAATGAACCAAAAAACACAACACTCTAAAAATATACACACTATACTTGGTCATCACAATAATAAACTTTACCGATGCAATGAACGTTTTGAAGGCCAGCAGTAAGCATGTAAATGTAACTGGGTTCCCTGACCAATTTAGGAGTTCCCCGCTTGTGGCTCATGATCAAAGTGAAATCGAAAATTGTGTGTGAACTGATAAAAAGGAGGCTAGTCAGCTTCATGATAATATTTTTTTTGAACAATAATGCGTAGTCCGATTGTCTGTCTTGCTATCAAGCAGACTACCGAGAGTTGATTGCTTTTATTTTGATACATAACATGTATCAATGTCGAAATAAACACAAAAAGACGCAACGCTGTACTGATGTTGAACTTCAGTGTTGCCATTCTTGTGTCTACCTGGAAAATTACTGCATCATGGCAAACACAGGTTCATATATGGACACAACACAGTACAGTCAATACGCCAAAACAAAAAATAAATAAATAGAACAAAAATAAGACATGCCTAGCCATAGTTCTCTTCAGCACGTTCAAATTTTATTTTACAAGACATAAATAGTCGTAGATGATACACCATGCCACATGTACAGTAAATCTTCAGTACACGCACGGGACGGGTAGTCTTTGGAAAGACAAGAAAATGCCTTGTGTCACTCTGTGGATGGTAATGAATCCAATCAAGAGAAAATCAAATAAAGTGAGTGTATAGTTTTCAAGGTGGCTAGTTATCAGACAAAACTAAAAAGCCCAAAGTTTAAAATAAAAAAATAATTCATAATTATCTAGAAAGAATTTGACGATTACGTGGCAAAACAAAACTAGCAATGTTATCACTAGCGAAAGTGTTCTAGGTAAATTTAACCCTTGACCTATTTTCATACGGACGTCGAAAGAAACAAGGTCAGCGTGACATCTCAAGCATGATCAACAACGTTAACATGAGTGAGAAAAACTAAATGTATATAAAGCGGCATTGTGTTCATATAGAAATAAATAATTTAGGTTCGAACAAACTCTATAGATTCCTGAGGATAATGCACACTGATCTATGTTTTGTCATCACATATAACTGTTAATAGTATATACAAATATTTAGACTTTTGTCAACAGGGCGCACTCCGCAGTATAATGACATACGTTCGATTTGAATTATTAAAAGTTCAGTTATTAAAGTGTGGAGTGTGCATAATTAGTAATAAATTAAATAATACTTATATATATATTCATATACAGAGGAGTAACCAAACTCCAAACTGTTATAACGAGCTTGAATGAGAAGTGCCGCAAAATTAATTGAGTCTTAAAACTTCAACTTCAGTGATATTCAACTGAAGTCCTCCCAGACATTTTCATTATGATATAGTATTACACCCCTTAACTTTTTCATTTTCCTGACATGCAATATTGAAATTACTTTTATTATATGTTAGACTCTCACAAATTGAATGCAGAATTAAGTATTTGATTTGATTTGAATTTTGATTTGAATTTATTTGGCAATAAAATAAAGTAAAAACATACATTTAAAAGTATTGCCGAGGATAACACAACAAAGCAATTAAAACTTATTTCCATTGTGGTCCTCGATTTCAAAAATTCAACATGTCGGTAGGTAAAGAACTCTGGTCACGTGATTGGAGCAAGATTAGTGAAAAATGGAAATGAAACATACAAACGTTGAAATGACTCCTGAAAAACAATACAACTAGTGTATATACATTACTAACTTTAACTTTTGGCAAGCATTTGAGACATTAAGTGGTTTTTGACTGATTTCTTGAATGTACTTTTACACTGAGAATGCCGTATTGGCAGTGGTAAACTGTTCCATACTGCAGTACCAGTGTACCTAAAAGTATGAGTGCCGCAGCCTTTAACTCTGGGAATCTTAAAGGTTGAAATGCTATTTCTCGTATTATAACTATTTCTGTATATGTGTATTTGGTTTCTCATGTACTGAGGCGCATAGCCATTATAGCCGTTAAACATGTGATTTAATTTGAGTTGACTGACTCTCTGTTCAACTGGCAATAGACCCACTTTATGAAATTCGTCCATCCCAATGTGAGTTCTGGGGGGGACATCTAATAGAAATCTTATAACCTTGTTTTGTGCCACCTGCAGCCGGGACTTAGATCGTTTAGTAAGACCCGAGTACCACGCCGAACAGGCGTAGTCGAAGTGACACTGAATCAACGCTGACACAAGAAGCTTTTTCGTTTCAAGATTTAAATTCCTTGCATTTCTGTAGAGAAATTTTATTTTTTTCGAACATTTGGTGATAATTGTGTTTGCAATGATGTCACCCGACAAGGACTGATCTAATGTTACGCCTAGGTATGTAACTTGCTGCTTTGACTCAATATCACTCCCACAACATTGTACCTGTAAGTATGTATAGATAAAGTTGTGAAAGGGCGGCCTCAAAAGTCAGTCAGCATAGCAAATATGAGCCGGCATAGCAAATACATGCTCAAACGGATACATTTTATTGACAATAGGACCAAAAGGCACCATTCCTCTAAATTGTCTCTCACAGAATGGTTTATTATTATATAATATTTAAACACCTCACTTGTAATAATAATTAAAAAATTAAATAAATATTATATAGAAATAATAATTTTTGTAATAATCATGTTTATTTGAATATTAACCACCCTACCCGGTGTAGTTTTGTATGCTGAGTTCAAAAAGGGGGTCATTTTACTAACATCCGTTGCCATGGCAACTAAATCACCATAATATGTGGATGATTTTTCCAAAATTTGACATCAAACATGGAAAAAAATAAAAATCAATGAAACATTTTCCTTGTTTTTGACATTTGACATTTGACAAGCTGCCTAAAATAGGACAGCTGTTTCCATGGAAACAGAGTAGAGTAAAAAATGTGTTGGTTAAACACCTACATATCTGGAAAATAACATGATAAATTTAATTATAACATAGTTTATTTGCATATTGACCACCCTATATTGGGTAGTTTGTTGTGCTGAGTTCAAAAATAGTTATCATTTTAGGAACATCTGTTGCCATGGTAACCTAAATCACCATATAATGCATTATTTGGCAAAATCTATGTAAACTTTATTGACATTTTTTTTACAAAATAAATTCCTTACTTTTGGCATATATGCACTAGTGCTATCCATTCAAAGACAGAAACATAAAATACGCATTGCAAGACGGAAACATAAAATACACTTACATTACAAATGCCATGTTTTAGTAAAAAATACATCTGACATACACCTACAAACGAATGGTTTTGCTATTAAAATATCAAATATTTTGTTACTCTAAGTCCAAATAAAATATGCATTGAGTCACAAACTGAGTGGTTGTATAAGCTTAACATGTATGTCAGAAGATCTGTGCCGATTACAAGGTCCAATTACGACCCCAAATTTCGAAGGGCCAGGCCAGACTACATTACAACATGTCACATGCAAGATGGGTGCTACATGTACATATATAAACAAACTGGTGTGTGGGAATGTGAAGAAAATTACAGCCCTTTGCTAGTTTTCTGTTAAATATAATATGTCATGTAAAATCCTGCAACTGTTAGGAATAATGACAGCATAACACAGAAATAAAGATATACTGTGTGAAATTACGATTTGATACAAATTACTCAGCTTGAAAATACAACCCCATCTTGTTCTTGTCCTTTTCAGTTGCACTGACATATACATGCACGACTTAACGTTAACGAAGACATCAGCTCTACATACATTTTGCTATGAACAAAGTTCAACTTTTCTTTATTGGCAGTGTAAATCATATATATATATATATATATATATATATATATATATATATATATATATATATATATATATATATATATATATATATATAACTCGGTGAGTATCAATCTGCTAAGACAGTGCTCTATACCGCAGTGGCAGAGCGTATATATATATACAGCAATAAGGTCCAGTTTGACACAACATTGACAGTCGTGTACCAAAATATCCATCCAATGTTGCGTTCAAGGAAACCATTAGTTCCATTATGATTGAACATAATGACCCTTTATATAGTTGATGATGAGTACCTTCCATTTTAAGGGAATATTGATACATTATCCATAATATCACAGTTGTGTTACCATCAATTGTGTTTTGACCTTTTATTTGCATTGTTTTAGTGCGCACGCACTTTGCAGTTGCACACGTAAACACCTAGTGAATGTGATACAATGTTACACAGTGTAACAATACCATGCCTGGAATGACCTATATCACGTGCTCTCCAGAGGTATGCCGTACATTTCATAATTTCAGGTACATTTTTTGCATTCGAATTACACACATGTTATCGGCTATTCATGAAAGTACAATTTGTAATAAATGAAATAATATTCTTTACAACGTTTTACAGTAGCAGAAGTTATGACACAGGTCGTCAACTTTATAGCATGCCTGCACAATGACACCAAAGGGGTTTTGTAAAAAATCTCTTGGTTTTAGATTTGTCATTTTTTAAATTCTTTTCTGGAAAATGATGTGCTACCGCTGACTATGTTGTTAAAACTCATTAAGAAAACCATTGTAATTTGTAAACCGGCACATTTTACCATGTACATCTACATAAATACAGACCTCTAACTTCGTTATTCTGTAAGTAAATTACACGTAATACATACAGACTGACCAAGCATTTGCTTTCACAAAAGTCAGTCTTTAATTTCATGAAAGCTGTGTGGCAAATAAAATTGAGAGTTTCGAGTTATTCCGTATACTTTAGTTTATACCCGTCAGCAAATAATGCTATCAACAGGTCAGCGATATGTGTTCCATGGACACTCACCACAGTCAGTACAGTACTACTGCGCTCATATCAGAAAAACTTGAAATCGATATTCTTTTCACTAAACTTTGCAACATTATTTTATGACAACTAAACTTCGCTCAGCTCATGTTCAACTTTTTCAAATGCACACCAATCTGTCTGAAAAATTCCTAAGGGGATTTGTGAAAATCTGAGTCATCGCTACCACTACCGTAGCTGTCAATCAAATATTAGTGCCTAAATGCTTCGGGGAATATTGGACAATTGAGATCTTCGCTGGGCCGCAGTGCTAGTGCCAATTTAGTCATAAATAAAATAATATTGTTATACTTTTATTCATATACATGGTAAATACCAAGCTCCCAATTGTTGCGACTTGAAGCTTGAATGGGAAATGTTGGACAATTAGTTGTGGGTCTTAAAGGTCAACCTTTACACCTCCTACACAACAACCATAAGTGATATTCCTCTAACGTCCTCCCAACATTTTTCATTATTATATATTATATTATAGCATTACCAATTCCAGTGAATTTTGTGACGTCATCGCTGTACATTATTACTGATAATGTACTCCGTTATTGGGCATCGCGGCCCCTGAACGAGCATAACAATACAAGCTTATTTGTTCTGTTTCTTCATACGACTAGGTATCTTTTCGAAATGTATGTTGTTACTTATGATTGTCGTTTCCACTGTTTAAAAATACAACGCATTCATGAAACAAATTTGTGTTCACAGCAGTTCATTGAAGGGTATATGTGTGTGTACGTGTACGTACGTGTGTCGCTATGATTAGTATTCAGCTTCCGGGCCGAACATGGCAGACGATGTTCAGCGCTGTGTATATTATACGTTGTTTTGCGTTTCTCGGTCTACAAATTCACTGAAATTGGCAAAACTTTAAAATAATAACAATAATGTACGTCCTCCCAGTCCATAATGGACTCAAGCAAACTTTGCACTCCATAAAGGGCTCGGCTGTCGCCTCGCCTATTATGTCGTTCAAAGTTTGATTTCGTCCATTATGGGCTGGGAGGGCGTACATTATTGTTTAAATATTTAAACCTCTTCACTTGTAATAATAATTATAAAATAGTATATAATAATAATAATTTTTATAATAATCAGGTTTATTAGAATATTAACCACCCTACCTGGGATAGTTTTGTATGCTGGGTTTAAAAAAGGGGGTCATTTTATGAACATCTGTTGCCATGGTAACCAAAATCACCATAATATGTTAATCATTTTTCCAAACATTGACATAAAACATTGAAAAAAAAAGATAATACAGTGAAAAAATGTCCTTGTATTAGGCATGTATGAGTTAGTGCTACCTGGTGTAACTTAAACTGTATAAAATTTGATGGCTGTTTCCATGGCAACATAAGGTAGACGTGAAAATTATGTTTTTATTACATACACATGCATCTCACAAATAACATTATAAATCTGATAAATATCTTTTTATTTGCAAATTGACCCCACTACCAAGGGTAGTTTGTCATGCTGAATTCAAAAAAAGTGGTCATTTAATGAACATCAGTTGCCATGGTAACCAAAATAACCATATTATGTGATTTTTTGAAAAATTAGACATAAAACACTTTAAAAATTTCAAATTTAGGAAAAAACATCATTGCTGTTGGAATGTATGGGTTAGTGATATATGTTGTAACAAGGTTTCATGATTTTTGAAATTATCTGTATCAAACCTATGCAATTCTAAAACTCTAAAATCACCAGAATAAATTGTAAATACCTAGAAATACCAGCAGTCCTTGACAATTCCATTTAGGGAAGAAGTCCATTTCAAGTTGCCGGTACCGCAGGCGGTTCCCGCGGGAATCCAAACCCTCCCGTACCGCCGGCGGTTTTACCGCTTTGTTACCGTGCATATTCATGAGAAACTCATTACCACTTGACATGGCATAATGAATTCAGTGTGAATGGGGTACCTGAATATTAATCAGATCGTTGTTTCTGGTCGGTCCCGCGGGAACCGCGGGAACCTCGGTTTCTTCCGTCAATACAAAGAGGTTTTAGACAGTAAAAAGTTACTGTCTATGGTTCTATGAGAATACAATAAAATGGCGATAATAAAGATAATATAGATGTGTATAAGCCAAACGTTTATGGTAGGGGTAAAAATATGCTCGTTTTATATGATCGTATAAATTCACTGCAAGTAATGTTACAATTGGTTAACTGCGACGTACGTTAAAAATCATCAGACGATTTCGAGTCAAGAATAAACATTGCCATACGAATCAAGTTTATTGGAACATGTAATCAATTTGTGACGAAAAGTCAGACACAACTGCTTTCATTCTTCGATCGCAGCGTGCATGCAGTGTGATCGAATAGTGGAACAGCAGGCTTTGTTAAAAATACGATAACTCCGTGCAAGTGGGTCAAATGCTGAGCGGGTTCATCGAAAGGGTAGGACTTTGAATTAAATGAATAAAAATGCTGTGAATAAAAACCAGTATCATAGTGTCACTAGTCTTTTGTCCTGGTTATATTTATACATTTTTCTATTGTATACAGTTCTGACAGTGAATATGAAATCCGTAATGCTTACTATACATCGTGACCGATGAAACGTTCACACTTTCTTCGTACACTATCATTGGCTCGTATTTTAAAGAAAAGCTACGAATTACGTCATATTGCACATTTGTCTATAAAAGCATCAAAGTGTAGTAAGAGGTTGTAAACGACTTATTAATTGTCCAGTCTATGGTGACAACAATTAGTCTTTAGTTGAGAGGTGTGACCGAAATCAAATAGTTATGACAATAAAACAGTATTAGACACAAATGATGTACATGTATACGCGAGTAGAAAAAAAGGCATGTACAAAAATATGTCAGTCGAAATGTGCAACTATTTCATACACAAAGTCTTCGGGTGGCCATGGCCGCGACGTTTTGGTCTCGTGTTACCTCATGATTTTTCAGATATTCCTTTCTGAAGTATGTACAACCTAAAGTAAAGCAGTTACGTTTTATTATAAGGGCAGTTTTCATTTCCTTTTACCAAGCGCACATGGCAAGGGGGACGTAACATGACCCCTGACCGACCTTGAAGTAATCATGACGTAGCTACAAGTGTGAACAGATCTGATCGCCACATTTTCGTATCGATGAACACGCCGCGCCATTGCTTATAGACTTTCTGGTGTCGCAGAAGTGTCCTCGCAAGTTTGACTAATTGTGTCCAAAATCTTCTTGCAAATTGCAGATTTTATTCGCATTTTACGATTTGGCGAGTGGGCATTATTATTTTAATCATTTATCGATACTGTGACGTGAGGGTTCATGTCGGTACCTGTTTAAGTTGTGTCAGTTTTGAACATCAATCTCAGTGTCTGAACGTCACCCATGTCCCCATTGAGTTCGGTGGTCTACTGAATTCGGAAAAAAAAAAACATGCGACAAATCATCGGACCTGCAAAACATCTCCGAATAGCATCGTGTGCGACATGTTTGCGATCTATTGTTCTCTCATGAACAATGAATTTAGGTGTTGTCGGAATAATCAAAGGACATGCCACACAAAAGACTATGGAGATAATGTCGTGGTCCCGGTATCGTCGGTTTCCCGTGTACATACAAGCTCATTACTGACAGCTGAACCCGGTACCGCTGTTACCGCGGTAAAGGTGTGTTTCCCGCGGGAACCGCCCGCGGTACCGGCAACTTGAAATGGACCTCTTCCCTTACGCAGCTTAGTTCAGTCTTTTATCACAAAATTTTTAAAGTAAGTGTACACACACATTTGAGTACAAGTTGACATGATCGTTGACTCCATACTGTATATTATTGTTTGTACTTGGATTTTATCCAACAAAATATCATCTGCTTTTAAATTCTCCAACTCAACTGACAACATGATGTGCATATGCGTACGTACATATTTCCGGGTCCCAGTGACACATGCCAATATAGTTGGGATCGATCACAGTATCACTACATTGATTGTAACAGAAATATCAATATTATTATCCAGAATTTCTCAGTCGTGAAGCTTGCTGACAAGTGCAGTGTTATAAAGATGGCAACTGTTATATTTTGCGCGTACATGTCGACTGACATCACTAGAATGTATTACAATGTAGCTATAGTTATCACGCGAATCACACATGTTATGTGCACAGCATTTATGTGTGTATGCAGCAGTACGAGGTGTGCCGTATGTACACACATCATATACACAAAATGATAGGCAATGGAAGCAACCAACTCACTAGTTTATTGTTTACATGACTTTGCCGAACGACTAG
Source organism: Glandiceps talaboti (assembly GCF_964340395.1). Taxonomy (NCBI): domain Eukaryota; kingdom Metazoa; phylum Hemichordata; class Enteropneusta; family Spengelidae; genus Glandiceps; species Glandiceps talaboti. Next base: position 14,048,276 of record NC_135568.1, on the reverse strand, counting down.
GAATAATCATTAATTTACAAGTTGCTAAAATTTACACGAAGTTGACTTAAAAACAGAAAGGGGCATTGCAAATATTTTGTAATGCATGGTAGTCCGGATTGTTTGTCTTGCTTTCAAACAGACTACCGAGAGTTGATTGTTTTTATTTTGATACAATAACATGTACCACTGACGCAGTCAATATAAAAAGACGCAACAATGATGTTGTGTCCACCTGGAAAATTACATACATCGCGGCAAAAACACGTTCATATGGCCATAGCACAGACGCACAGTGCAGTGAATACGTCACGCTCCCACGTCAAAAATCAAAACAAAATAAATAAATAAATAAATAAATAAAACAAAAGATTGCACGGTAAGACATGCCTAGCCATAGTTCTCTTCAGCATGTTCAAATTTTATTTTATTTTACGAGACAAAAATAGTGGTAAACGATATACGGCACCATGACACACTGTTTTGGGTAGTTTTTTGAAAGAATACTTAACTTGACCTCGTTTCCTACCCCAATACGAATTAGCACTTACGATTTTATGTGCATTTCACCCTGTTTCTATTTCAATCGTGCACAATGAACCAAAAAACACAACACTCTAATAAAAAATATACTAGTATACACACTATACTTGCCATTCACAATAATAACCTTTACCGAGCCAGAAAGCATGTAAATATAACCGAGTTCTCTGACCAAGTTAGGAGTTCCCCGGTTGTGGCTCATGATCAAAGTGAAATCGAAAATTGATATAAAGAAGGCAAGTCAGCTGGGGTAGTTTTGTATGCTGAGTTCAAAATAGGGGGTCATTTTATGAACATCTGTTGCCATGGTAACCAAATCCACCATAATATGTTAACCATTTTTTCCAAAATTTGACATAAAACATTGAAAAAAAAGATAATACAGTGAAAAAATGCCCTTGTATTAGACATGTATGAGTTAGTGCTACCTGATGTAACATAAATTGTATAAATTGGATAGCTGTTTCCATGGAAATGTATGGTAGACGTGAAAATTATGTTTTCATTATATACACATACATCTCACAAACAACATTATAAATCTGATAAATATCTTTTTATTTGCACATTGACCCTACTACCAAGGGTACTTTGTCATGCTGAGTTCAAAAAAGCGGTCATTTAATAACATCGGTTGCCATGGTAACCAAAATAACCATATAACGTGAATTTTTAAAAATTAGACATAAAACACTTTAAACATTTCAAATTTAGGAAAAAAAACATCGTTGCTGTTGGAATGTATGGGTTGGTGATATCTGTTGTAACAAGGTTTCATGATTTTTGAAATTATCTGTATCAAACCTATGCAATTCTAAAAGTAAAACTCTAAAAATCACCAGAATAAATTGTAAATTTACTAAATACCTAAATACCAGCAGTCCTCGAGAATTCGAACTACACAACTTGGTTCAGTCTTTCATCACAAAATCTCCAAATGTGTACACATACATTTGAGTACAAGTTGACATACGCGACTCCATACTGTATATCGTTTGTTTATGGATAGAAATTCAAAATCCGACAGTTTCAAAGATCGTCTGCTGCTCCAGCTGACACTGTAGTTTAGTATTGTGACAACTCGTGTACATGCGTATGTACGTATTTCTGGGTCCCAAATTCAGACGATAACAGACACCGATATCATTCATGTCATCGGGGACAAGTGACATCACGGTAGCATTCATTGTTACAGGAATACTTATAAATTATCCAGAAATTCTCGATCATAAAGGCTTGCGAAGTGTCGAGTGTGAGAAATGGCGTCCGTTCCTAATACTACTGTGTGTGCGCGAGGTGAATGACGTCACTAGAATTGAATACAATGTAGCAATGTGCGTTACATTGTCGTATGTGTGCATGAGGTACCGCGGTACACACATCACATACAATATTACAAGTGAGACAGACAACGATAGAAACAAACTCACCAGCTTACAAATGTATTGTTTACATGACTTTGCCGACGATGAGGAATAATCATCATTAATTTACATTAGTTGCTAAAATTATGGATGAGTTAAAACAACAAGGGACATTGCAAATATTTTTTCCGACATTTCATAGGCGAATGTTAATATGCAGTGTTTTTTCGTAGTGTCTGTTGAGGTGTGGGGTATTTATGACATCAATTTGAGGAGTATTTCTATGAATAATAAGTACTGGTTACCTTTGATAAACGGTTGCCTAATAAAGTACACTGAATCCACTGAACTTTAATGATGTCTATATCGCGAGCAAACGTGAAACTGAGATGATGTGGGGGGAACGGTTATTTACATATACTTTCTAGGGAATTGCATAACATACATGTATATCCATGGCCGATACATGTATTTGACCTAAAACCTGTTGTTCTGTATCTCTTTGTAGCGTCGTTTTTGTTGTTGTTGTTGTTGTTGTTGTTGTTGTTGTTGTAAAGATTCAGTGTGTTTCATCGTACATTACAGTATAGCAAGTATAGTATAGTATATAACAAGTTGAGAACTACACGACACGTCTGTTTACATGTAATACAGGCTTCAACATGTGCCTTATGCAGGAGTCAATGTCACCCCCCACCTCGGGGCATAGTGGGGGATTTGGAAATTAGTCTTATAAAATTTGTCAAATTCCCCACTCCCTGGGCATGGGGCAAGACATTCTGGAAAATCACCACCTAAAAGAAGTAATACTCCCAACATTTCCCCCACCCTAATGGGTGGGGCATTCACAAATTCTGACTGACACACAGCCACTCTTTTACGTCCGTGAAAATGACTAGGGGGTGAATATGAGGCAATTGCCCCACCCCCTCGGGCATTGTTTCATGGCAAACACGGTCTAATCCCCCACATTTGTCTCGTATCGCCCGAGGTGGGGTCCCTCGGGCATTACATTGACTTGTGCATTAGTAGGAGTACGTTGCGTTAGACTGGTTAGTACCTTGCCTTTACCACGTTTCCAACCCGAATTAGCAATTACGATTTTATGTGCATTTCACCTGTTTCTATTTCAATCGTGCACAATGAACCAAGAAACACAACACTCTAAAAATATACACACTATACTTGCCAATGGTCATCACAATAAACTTTACCGATTCAACGAACGTTTTGAAGGCCAGCAGTAAATGTAACTGGTTCCCTGACCAATTTAGTAGTTCCCCGCTTGTGGCTCATGATCAAAGTGAAATCGAAAATTGTGTTTGAACTGATATAAAGAAGGCAAGTCAGCTTCATGATGATAGCAGACTACCGAGAGTTGATTGCTTTTATTTTGATACATAATTATAACATGTATCATTGTCGAAATCAACATAAAAAGACACAACGCTGTACTGATGTTGCAATTCAGTGTTGCCATATTGTTGTGTCTACCAGGATCATGGCAAACACAGGTTCATATAACATATATATGGTCACAACACAGTACAGTCAATACGTCAAAACAAAATGATAAATAGATAAAACAAAAATAAGACATTCCTAGCCATAGTTCTTTTCAGCATGTTCAAATTTTATTTTACAAGACAAAAATAGTCATAGACGATATACCATGCCACATGTACAGTGAGTCTTCAGTACACGCACGGGACAGGAAGTTTTTTGAAAGACAACGAAAATGCTTCGTGTCACTCTGTGGATGGTAATGAACGCAATCAAGAGAAAATCAAATAACGTGAGTACATAGTTTTCAAGGTGGCTGGTTATCAGACAAAACTAAAAAGCCCAAAGTGTAAAATAAGATATCTAGAAAACACTCCACAGTATTATGACAGACATTAGATTTGAATTATTAAAAGTTCAGTTATTAAAGTGTGGAGTGTGCATAATTAGTAATAAATTAAATAATACTTATATATATATTCATATACAGAGGAGTAACCAAACTCCAAACTGTTATAACTTGAGCTTGAATGAGAAATGTCGCAAAATTAATTGAGTAGTAAACTTCAACTTCAGTGATATTCAACTAAAGTCCTCCCAGACATTTTCATTATGATATAATATTACACCCCTTAACTTTTTCATTTTCCTAACATGCAATTTTGAAATTACTTTTACTATATTTTAGACTCTCACAAATTGAATGCAGAAGTATGTACAGATAAAGTTGTGAAAGGGCGCTCTCAAACGTCAATCAGCATAGCAAATATGAGCCGGCATAGCAAATATATACTCAAACGGATGCATTTTATTGACAATAGGACCAAAAGGCACCATTCCTCTAATTTGTCTTTCACACAATGCATTATTATTATATACTTTTTAAACCCCTTCACTTGTAATAATAATAATAATAATAATAATAATAATAATAATAACTTGAAGTATTCAACAAAAACTCTGATTTTAACGTCTCTGTGACTGATTCAAAAACTATTGTGGGTTTTTCTCATTATGCATTAGGGGTGTTTTCCTTTTAGGAGTGTGTTTTTCTGTCACTCGATGTGTATGTTAGATATTGCATCCCTACCTCGGTGTTGTCCTTGATATCAACTGACGACGACAACACCTCGGTATTCATGCGATATCTTACACACACTTCATGTCTGTAACCACAGACCACCAAACGGGTGATCTGAGGTGTGATAGACTATGAAATACAAAAGTTCAGGCTAGTAAGCTGTACATCATTTGCTAGTATTCTCTAAGATTTAATTTCGATTTACATTGATGAAAATAGTAGGTTATTCTCCATACAATCAGTTGTACTCCAAATACTGGAATATCAATGACAAAACGAATTCAAAGGGGTGACCTTGGCTAATAAAATATAATGCAACACTCAGCTGTACGTACATTTAAAAAACAATAAAAAATGATTGCTAGCTATGACATATGGCTATCGTAAGCTTTAGAATGGTGACGAATGTTGCCATGGGTTGCAAACAATTCGCTGCGAGTTCATGTCTTAACTTGTTTAAGTATGCCTTGTGACCCAAAATACTATGAGTGAACGTACGTTATCGCGATAGTTAACTGCAGTAAACATCGAGTCTGTTGGTATTTCACTTGGTCAACTGGCGATAGAGAACAAGGTAAGGCTGAGAAATTTTGTAAAGTCGTGCACTTTTGGCATGTGAATATCTTGTCTGTAAGTAACATGATAACGAGGAGACATCGTGACTACACCTGGAAAACATTTGATATAAAGCGTTGGGTGTACTAACAGTGGATGATTCTTTAAGCCAGCACTATCTATATCTCATTATCTTTTCAATGGATAGTTTCAATATATTCAACGAACAATGTATTAATTGTAAATTGTTAAAATACCAGTAATCAGATATTGTACATATTGGTTAGATGTCAATTTTATCTATGTAGTAAAGTAATAAGTTGAAATAGGCACTGATATTTGGGTGCGAACGAGGAAGTTATGTAGAAAATCAAGGTACCGTGAGTAATATGGTGTAACATATATGGTGGCATGGAAACAACAGAATCTATAATATATCATCATGTAAAATTTTAGCTTGCCTCCGTATTTGTCAATAATGTAAATGTCAATGGTACATAAAGGCTCATGACATATCGTGTAGTAAGTAAGCTTACACAGTGTGTAGGCGATATGTTACGTACATATCGTACTATTGAACTTGGTGATGGAAAATGCTTCCATCATATGTGTGTACTAATTATTAAAACTGCTTGAATTTGGCCATCTAGTATGCTGCATACGTTTGGCACTGCCAACGTATTTTCGGAAATGACAGTTATGACATTACATACAATTTTAAACGTTTGTACAGGCAACAATAGCAATTTACAAAGCCTGGCAAGCAAGACCTCCTATAATCATAGAGCCTGCGATCCCTTGAGTGAATCCATTCAAAATGTATTACTTTCAATGGTGTTTTGAAAAGTTTGCTGATTTCAAGGCCAGACACAATGTAAATTGTAACCGGCTCTTCATCTTTGCACAGACAGCCACAAATTGCCATCTGACATCTGTTATAGTGTTAATGAAACCCCTGCCAACTTATATTCCCCGTACTTAATTTTCCATACAACAAATGTATGTGCATACAATAAACCATAAACAATGGGTATAAATATAAGTTGAAATGTAACATAAGCTCTTTGTCTCTTGATACATCCCAAACATATCATAACATTGCACCTTTTAAGCAACAGTATTGTTAAAATTTCTTCTCAATATTGCAGGCCATTGGTTGCATTTTGTCATCATGTGGTATAAAAACTTGCATGTGTAGCTGTACACGTATATGTAATGCATAAGAAATGAAATACCTTGAAATTTACTGGATGGACTGACTCTAAAATATGTGCCTCCAAACCTCTGCCAACTTATATTCCCCATACACACATTGTTTTACAACCATACTGTTAAAGTTTGCTTCGCTTGATTTATCATATACTATAAGAGCGAAGACTTTGAAAACAATGGTGTTGTCAAGGAACCAAAATGACAAACATCAAAATGTCAAATACAATAACAAATTTGAGAATAATTTCGACCCGGTGTACAAAACCATCACTTCTGTTTTGTTCGTTTATTGATTACACATATTTATCCATGTCGATAAGCATTCTCTTTGCACGATTAAATCTTGACAACAAGTATGTTGGGGTATCTATACTGACCTGTACTTAATCCATATGACATGAAAGAGGTCATAAAGGGTTAGGAAATAATCAGTTTTTACGGCCGGGAGGGGGGGGGGACACCTCAATTTGGGACTCAAAGAAGGGGGGTGTCATCATTTCTACAAAGTGAATAAAGGGGGGGGGGTCACCTTATTTTTAACAACTGAACAAAATCATGAACCACCCTGCTGTACTTAATTTTCCATACAACAAATGTATGTGCATACAATAAACCATGAACAATGGGTATAAATATAAGTTCAAATGTAACATAAGCTCTTTGTCTCTTGATACATCCCAAGCATATCATAGCATTACACCTTTTAAGCAACAGTATTGTTAAAAATTACTTCTCAATATTGCAGGCCACTAGTTGCATTTTGTCATCATGTGGTATAAACACTTGCATGTGTAGCTATACACATATATGTAACACATAAGAAATGAAATACCTTGAAATTTACTGGATGGACTGACTCTAAAATCTGTGCCTCCAAACCCCTGCCAATTTATATTCCCCATACGCACATTGTTTTACAACCATACTGTTAAAGTTTGCTTCGCTTGATTTATCATATACTATAAGAGCGAAGACTTTGAAAACAATGGTGTTGTCAAGGAACCAAAATGACAAAAATCAAAATGTCAAATACAATAACAAATTTGAGAATAATTTCGACCCGGTGTACAAAACCATCACTTCTGTTTTGTTCGTTTATTGATTACACATATTTATCCATGTCGATAAGCATTCTCTTTGCACGATTAAATCTGGACAACAAGTATGTTGGGGTATCTATACTGACCTGTACTTAATCCATATGACACGAAAGAGGTCATACTGGGTTAGGGAGCGATCACTTTTTGTGGCCGGGGGGGGGGTGTCATCATTTTTACAAAGTAAATAAGGGGGGGGGGGACGAGGTCACCTTATTGTCAACAACTGAACGAAATCATGAACCACCCTGCTGTACTTAAATTTCCATACCACAAATGTATGTGCATACAATATACCACAAACAATGGCTGTAAATATACGTTCAAATATAACATCATTTTTTTTCTCTTGATACATCCCAAGCATATGGCATGGACTCAAAACATTGCATCTTTTAAGCAACACTTTTGTTAGAATGTGGTATAGAAACTTGCATGTGTAGCTGTACACGTATACATAACACATAAGAAATGAAATACCTTGAAATTTACTGGATTAACTAACTCTAAAATCTGTGCCTGCTTTGACCTGAACATGTTGAATTGCACACAAACATAGCCAATAGAGACACACTTTCAAATAATTTAATGAATTTGTATCTCTAAATGGTAACTGACCTCCACTGTGCATGTTGCCCCAAATTTTCTCAAATTCTACTTGATCTTTTTTTTATTATTATTTGTGTTAATATGACTTGAGATGATTTAAACCTTTGAACCCCTAAAATTAGTGAAACTTTTATGATATAACTAAGTTGTGTTTTACTTTTGAATGGTGCTCTAAATAGCCTCCAAAAGGTGTTCATTTTTCAAAAAGCTCTTACCATGGGAGGGGGACATCGCCTTGCAACCCAAACCCCCCAACCCAAAACCCCATACTTGTATAGCAGGCGCGCATGCGCGTAGCGTGCACTTTACCCCATACTTTTTCCAGTTCTCTCCCTACTTTGAAACTTACTGAAACCCAGATGTTTACAATTATATTAACTCCATTTCCAATATTGTACTTTATAATTAGCTAAATTAATCTATAATGGTAATAGTTCACTCAATCTAAGAGATATCCTAGAATATTTGGTTACTAAACCATGAATATTTTGCATGTCCATGAACATACAATCATACTTCTCATAGGGTCCCTGTCTAAAGAGCTTTATACATGTGAAGCAATGGATTTGTGACAGCAATTTACCAGATACACTTAAAATTACTGTAAATGTAGCAAGTGAAATTAACTATGCAGCGTGCTGTATTGTGCTTTGGGAATCAAGAGTGTCTTTTGCAAGAACAAGAAGAATGTTTCCTGTCAACAGATGTCAGTGTATTTTTTTGTTAGAGGAGGGTTGGATCGTTTTGTAGATGAATCACAAGGGGGTCACTATGTTTATGTACAACATGAACAAAAATTCACCGGCCCACCCCCGGCAGTAAAAAACCTTACAGGTGTCCTTATAAGTGTTGACATGGGATCTTTTGTTTGATTTTCATTTATGACCACTAGCAACTACGACTGACTACAAATTATGCCGCCTATGATAAACTGATAACACAACCACTCACGTTGTATAATTTATTACATTAGATCATAGGGAGATTTATGGTATATGGTGTTATTGTACAAGACGATTAATGGTAAACTGATTAAGTTCTGACACAAGTAGATGTAGTAGCCTGTGGAGACAGTTACAAAATCAGTCACATTTAGCACACTCTACGTTTACACCACAGTACTCTGTTAGCTTATCTTGTCTGGATAGTATAGATAATAGCCAAATTTAACAACAACATTGAGCTGTCCATTATCATGGTTACAAGGGTGGTAGAATAAATAGTAAAACTGAAACATGTTTTGAGCACCACATGTCCATAGCTAATAACAGTGCAACTATAATGACAATAGTCAAAATAATATCATTTTTTGAGGCGTCACTAAGTGTGCACCTACTTGTTATATTGAAAGGAGTTTGCATACAACTAATCATAGATCACAAAATAACTCTAAGTTAGACAATATCAAATATTTTCCTGTATAGTAGACTTAAGTCTAAAGACAGCATACAGCGTTATGTTGGATTTTAAAATGTCTTAATTTTGATAACATTTTGACCTATTTTTCAAGGAATTGTACGTAGACCTATTTTTTCCTCTCTGTTTTAACTGAGAATGGGTTTGGGTTTTCTTGAATAAAGTAATAGAAAAAGTTCGAACAGTTTATTTCTGTGGTGCCTTTCACGTTAACCGTGAGCTCCAATGGTAAGGGCTGCTGTACTTTGAGGTAATGGAGTACTTGCTGTAGCGCTGAGGTAATTTGTAATATACCTTGAACAAACCTCTCACGAAAAATGAACCTTAACTTTATTTATTTATTTATTTATTTATTTATTTATTTATTTATTTATTTATTTATTTATTTATTTATTTATTTATTTAATTATCTATTGATTGCTTGGTTAGTATTTTTGTAGACTTACTTCGATTTCAATATAATGTTATATTACTTTAATGCATTAGGAGTGAAGTGTCTAGTACAATGTGAATTAAAGCATTCGGGAAAATATTGTAAATAGTATATAGTCTTAGTATTATAAGCTGGTTGTCCTGTAGCAATTGTGGAAAGCTTACTTGCTCTCTCAGAGGATAGTTACTTTCTAAATGTTTTCCTGTAATCTGTTAAATGTCCGAGAAGTTACTAGCAATCACAGTCTCAATGTTAAAGCTCGATAGCTACTTAATTGATAATCGTTCATTTTTATAATCTTCCGTATCGTATACAAAAAATTGATTGTTATAAAGTTGACAAACTCACGATTCCTGACTGGCATCAACAGTAGATGACTCATTGTTGAGTACAGATCTTTCTTGAATTGTTTGAGGCGTGAGGGAATTTCTACATCTGTTTTGTTCGTTTATTGATCACACATATTTATCCATTTCCATAAGCATGAAACGTTCTGTGTTGACATGTGATCTGTTGTTTGATTTTCATTTATGATCACTAGCCATACTACTGACTACAGATATGCCGCCAATGATAAACAAATATCACAACCACTCACCTTGTATAATTTATTATAGTAGACTATAGGGAAATTTCTAATTACGGTATATGGCGTTATTGTACAAGATGATTAATTATGGTAAACTGTTCACGTTCTGAAACCAGTAGTGCATAAAGTCAGAGAATGTCTCACACTAAATAGGCCAGTTTACGTAGGGGTGTGCATTCTTGACCTCTCTATAAGGATCTGTGGAATAATATAAATAAATTTGACAATTCAGCTTACCCTGTAGATTCAGGATTAATACAAATAAGTAGTAGGAAGATAAGAATGAAACATGAGTAGTTCCCATCAAAGAATTTCTACAAATCTTGACTTATCAGATACTGAAATGAAAGCTCTTACGCCTCCATATTGTAGGGCATATCAAATATGAAGAAATTGACCACTGAAAACAATAAGTACCTGGAAGTACCTGGCAGGTGTGCTAAAAACTCCCATGGAAACCAACTCATTAGACTACCTATGGATATCTGCAAACAGGGTGTGGCTGCGATTCATGAAGATGAAAAGAAACCTCTGGGATCTGATTTGACTGATAGAGGTATTAGAGGTATGATTTAACGCAATTCTGAATGAATTCGTAGGTAAGGTCGGCCTTAGTTGAAACAAACAATCATAAACTCTATTAACGTTCAATGTGTCTCAGAACAAACCACCTTATTTTGTGTTATTTTGTGAAAGTTAAAATCCTTTCCCAGTTAAATTCAAACTATAAAATTCAGAGGTCACCATGTAACTCTTTTAGATATCATTCAAAACTGATAAACCCATTTTTACCGATGTCTTATAAACATTGCTACCATTGCCAAAAGAGTAAACTATTTTAGGTGACTGTGATTGTTGTTACTTTACATATCAACTAAGGAAGCTAATTAGCCTCGCCTTTTATTTCCAATTCTTCCCATTTAATTATCTTTTCGATAGGTGTTGTTACTTTGCGCACTGATACTAAACATGCAATGGAATTCAAACACTTGAAGGTCCTTGCTTATTTGCAACAGTAAACAAAAGTCTAAATTGAGAAGCGGACATAGTGATGATTGTTAAACAGTTGATATATTTTTATTATGCTGTAGGTGGTGGGAAGATCAACATAATTACGAAGTTAAATAAAGTGAGTGAAGTAAATGGTCAATACACCATTCGGAAGGTAAGAAAAATAGTCTATAGTGTTCAATAACTGATAGTTATAGGACATGTTAGAGGACATTTATTGTTTTTATTAGGACTGTTTTGGTTAAACTGTCTGTGCCTCGGACAAAGTAACTGATGGGTTTGTTAACCAAAACTGTCCTAATAAAATCAGCAAATGTCGGAGGACGTGTACTATAACGAAGTTATACTTCGGATTCGACGAGTTTTTAGGTTTTTCACCAGAAAGTCAACATTATGGACAGTTCTGTTACATAACCTCTTACCCATTATCATGTTAATTACAAAATTTACTATAGAAATCCAATCCCACACTTCTCAGCCAAATAATCTGATGTGATGTCCCCCCCCCCCCTAAAATTTCAGTGTCAAATCCAAGAACCTGGTAGGGACTCTTTCTGTAATAAAATTACAGTCCCAAATCGAGTAGTATTTCCGTTTTACCCATCCGTAGATTTGTTATTAGAGAGGTTTAGATACAAGTTAGAACGCATACGTGTTCGGGAGCAGGCTTGCAGGCGTACAAGTAATGATGCATTCAAAGTTGTGTTTAGTTATGTGTTCTAAACACAAACATGAAAAAGACAGTGGAATGTGAACGCGCACGTTGACAGCTTCTGTCCAGAAGGCCAGACACATGCCTTTGATTTCTAAATTTGTCCCATATTTTCGACATTTTTCCTGCAACTACCCAAACCAAAAACCAAATAATTAGTTTCAAGTGATGCTTCCGAACTTTAATATAAATAATATGACATTTGATAGAAGAAAATGACAGAAACTCAACACGTATTTACAGTTATGTATAGACCGCCATTTTGACGTAGCGTCGATTGATACAGAACGCCTGAGTTGCTTTGAATCACGTGACTATGACGCCACACGTATAGAACACACGCAAATATGCGCATCTAAACCTCTCTAATAACCCAAGTGCACATATGCATTGTCAAGTCAATGAACAAATTCCATATGAAGACCTGCTTTCTGCACAAAAGTCACTTTGTAGTGAAGTGATTATAGAGCATGTTTTCGATAGATATGTACAGAACTAGAGGTACTGTGTTCAATACCCACCATTTTACACTTTACAGAATGACAGGTGCAGAAACACAGTATTAGGCAGGGGAGCACATGGTGGTTGCATTGTAACAGTTGACAAGTTGGCGACAGTGCTATAGAAATGATTAACTTGCTGGAGACAGTTTCATTCATGGGGGAAAATGTTAGTGGCTAGTCCCATTCATGGATTAACGGTACGTGGACACTTTCTTTGTGTAAAAGTGTCCCATTAACTGAAAAAGTGTCCACTAAATGAAATTAAGGACACTGTTGAAACAATGGGGAAGAGTCGGAAAGGAGTATAACTGATAGTTATGGTACATGTCAGAGGACATTACCTGAAAATAATGGGACAGAGTTGGGTAAAGCTCCATTATTTTGTCCTCGGCTGCACCCCATTATTTAAACAATAATGTACGCCCTCCCAGCCCATAATGGACGAAAGCAAACTTTGAACGACTAATGGGCGAGGCGACAGCCGAGCCCATTATGGAGTGCAAAGTTTGCTTGAGTCCATTATGGACTGGGAGGGCATACATTATTGTTATTATTTTATAGTTTTGCCAATTCCAGTGAATTTGTAGACCGAGAAACGCAAAACAACGTATAATATACACAGCGCTGAACATCGTCTGCCATGTTCGGCCCGGAAGCTGAATACTAATCATAGCGACACACGTACGTACACGTACACACACACATATACACTTCAATGAACTGCTGTGAAGACAAACTTGTTTCATGAATGCGTTGTATTTTTAAACAGTGGAAATGACAATCATAAGTAACAACATACATTTCGAAAAAATACCTAGTCGTATGAAGAAACAGAACAGATAAGCTTGTATTGTTATGCTCGTTCCGGGGCCGCGATGCCCCAATAATGGAGTACATTATCAGTAATAATGTACAACGATGACGTCACAAAATTAACTGGAATTGGTAATGCTATAATATAATTTCAGTTAATGGCAGAGGACCTGTCCTATAACGAAGTTATACTTCGAATTCGATGCGTTTTGAGGTTTGTCATCAGAAAGTCAACCTTCATTTTGTCCACAGCTCTGTCACATAACCTCTTACCCATTATCATGTTAATTACAAACTTCACTATAGAAATCTCACCCCACACACATCGGCCAAATAATCCGATGTTTTCCCCAAAAGTTCAGTTTGTTGCATGTTGATTGCATTGTAACAGTTGACACGGTGGGGTCAGTGTCATAGAAATGATTACCAAGCTGCGGACAGTTTCTTTCATGGGTTTAAAGTGTTAGCGGATAGTTTCCTTCATGGATTAAGGTTACGCGGAAATTTTCGGCAAGAGTCGGAAAGGAGTTTAACTTATCAAAAATGACTTTCATTTGACTTGGTTAAATAATAATTATTAAACATGCAAGTTAGTACTTGCCGGTTTCTTATGCAAATGAACACGCGATCATTCAATATATACGAATTTTAAATTACATGAATTTGTTTAGTTTTCAAAAACATCACAAATACACACACGTATGGAAGTAATCACTGATGCATTTGGTATGATGACGTGAATCATTTGTGACCAAAGAAGGTATATGGGGGGGGGGGGAATTATGACTCGTACACATGTGTAAAACTAGGTTATGTATACCACATATACCACATTATAAATCACATAATCAATCCAAAGCTTCATGTGCTTTGGTATCAATATTTCAGTGATTTATTCCATTATATATTAGAAACCTGTTGGCGAAGAAATCGTCCTCAAAGAAGGGTTTGCACTGTTTGTGCCTGCCTCATGCATGGTTAATGATTTTGCTGAAGTCAGTTTCTCAATACAGCCAGCATCAAAACTCGATGTTGAACTAAGAGAAGGCTATACAATAGTGTCTATGGTGTGTCGTATAACTGTGAGCCAAGATACATTGGACGGTTACCTCAACATCAAATGGAATATGAAAGTTGAAAATCCCAACCTTGACTTGGAATTCTTGATGAAATTTAATAAGTCCCAGTCATTTCAACCTTTGCATTTCAAAAGGGTAAGTCGAGAAAACTATCCTCGCTTCATCTTTTATATAGTAACCGTTTATTATTCTGCACACACACACACACACACACACACACACACAAACAAACAACAACAAATTTTTGGAGGATTCGGGGAGGGAAAGGTTTGAAGATTTTTGGGATATGTCAGGGTAACCTAAAAGGGCCTTGATTAAAATGGGTACTTGAAAATATACTGAACACCCTGTCTGCTTTTGGGGAGGTATGGAACTTAATCCATGTCAAACATGGCAACAATTGGCAGGATCTATCTATTACGGGAACACTCAGTGATATTCGCTAGGAAAGGCTGAATGGAGTAATCACTTAAAATGTATGATCTTGCGTCTGTATCATGGGACCTTTGTAGATTATTGCTGATTAGTCTGGAACTGTCTGTGTTCCTGCATAAATTCTAGGATAGTGTATGCATGCAACTGAGAAAAAAGAATACATAGCGTTGACTGAGTGGACCTATCCATCAAACCTATGGGTCGTCCCTATATAATCTGCTTCCCTTGACATTACTACAATGTGTTTGAGTGACCAATGTTTCTTGACAGCCCCTCTGCAAAACAAACACATCTAATTGCCATGTAAGCAATTGATATGTACATGTTTGTATTTGGTGTTCAAAGGTATTCAAATGCGGATAGTCTTGCTGTATGTTGAAATTCACTCTTAAGTATCACTGTCACTGATTAGTGAATAACTTCGATATGTCTGTAGTATTTTCAGTTTAGTTTGGTATGTTCCCATAATGTTAAAAATAAAACAGAAGTGAGTGCACTACTGTCTACCCATATTATGAAATGAAAGATTTTCAAGTCCTTGATCTATGACCTTGACATTAACATGTGTCATCAAAATATTGTTATTTCTTTCATTATGCACACGTATATATTGAGTTGTTTAACTATGGCCATTTTAGACACAAATGAACTAAGGTTCGGTAGTTCTACAGGCATGGCAGTCTGTCTATCTGTCTTTCTCACCTGATAATTACCAATGTATGAATTTCATTCTCAGTTGACATACCATCTTATCTTTGTTGAGATTATTAAACCGAAAAAAACATACAACCAAACGCATACTTATTAGGTGCAATATATGCAAATAAATCTTTATTTGGTGTCAAAATCTCGCCGAAGATAACAAGGTAGGTGAACTACGAATAACACTCGTACCTATCTATATGGTGAGCAGTGGTTTTAATTAGATAAAGGGAAGAATGGAAGAAAGGACACAATGTCTTTACTTAGTCAATAAAGACAGTTAACATTTTCACTGATGATTGCTGTGTTCGTAATTCTGGGACCAACGAACGCAGAGGAATCAATTCCTGTAGCCCCTGCGGGCTGTTGTCATTGGGGCTTATAACGAGCACCCCCCTGTTTTATCATAAATATTACCATCATGTTGATTACGTTTCAAAAGCGAGGCTGATTTCATCTCAGGTGAGTTTCTGTGTAGTTCAGGATCCAGAAAACTCATTCCAGCATTTAGGTTTCGAGTCACCTCTCTCGATTATATTTATTTGTTTCCCAGAATTCATTGCCCCAGTGTATATTATGCCTCTTCTAATATGTCTGTCTGTCTGTCTGTCTGTCTGTCTGTCTGTCTGTCATTGTCCTTACAGTAGGTATTCAGCTTACATCCATTTAAATGTCCTCTACATGGTCCTTATAATTACTGAAGACATTCTGTGTAAATCTGAATTGGAGAATGGTCAGTATCTCCTAGAAATAGGTTAACGGTTTTTTTTGTTTTTGTTTTTATATCTTTAAGGAAAGTGGACAACTTATTGCCAATGTCATGGTTCAACCATACATGGAAGCAGTAGTAACTGCTAAGGAAAAAACGGCCCGGGGTAAGTCCGTGACGTATTTCATGAAGCACATCCTAAATAGGTAACTTTAATTGATTGGCTGTCATCGACGAATCAATATCAAATTCAGTGTCACGTCGACTATATACAGTGTAGTAAGCCGTGTTACTTCAGAATTGTACCAACAACGTCATCATTTGCATATTGATATAAAGACATTCATTGTATTTAGTCAAATTTGTATTCTTGTTCATTTGATTCACATGCTGTTGTCACAGTCAATACTGTTTAAACTACTGACTATACTCCACCAACACATATATGTTCTAGCAACACTATTAGTACTAAATAAAGTTAGATACGGTGCACTACATGATGCGCTTTTCCTTAATGACCCTTTGTCTATATTATATTAAAGGTTGTTTATCCAAATTGCACGATTTAAAAATGGAATCTTAGAAATTTTTTTTAACTTTAATAGTAGAACATCAATGACTGTACCGTTAGTCATCTGATGATTGCGTAAGCATGAAACACTGTGTAAAGGCTCCTGTGTATCTTACTTGATAATGTACTATTACTAGTAGTTATACATACATATATATATATATATATATATATATATATATATATATATATATATATATATATATATATATATATATATATATGTATGTGTGTGTATGTGATTTATAAATTGATAGAATTTTAAGTTGATAGGATAAAATCAAAGTCAATGATAAACATTCTCACCCATTTTCAATGGTTTTAGCAATTGTGGACGAATTTATCTGACGAATTACAGACTAAAAAATAAACCACTGTTAACTATTAACTTGAGTTAGAGTTAGGTAAATGCGTACACTCGTGTATTGATTTAGACAATGTGATGCAATCTTGTGAAAAGTTATGACACTGTATCAAATTTTAGACATTTGTTTAAAAATAGTTGACAATATAGCAATTTAACGGCTTCAC
Source organism: Glandiceps talaboti (assembly GCF_964340395.1). Lineage (NCBI taxonomy): Eukaryota > Metazoa > Hemichordata > Enteropneusta > Spengelidae > Glandiceps > Glandiceps talaboti. Next base: position 14,030,829 of record NC_135568.1, on the reverse strand, counting down.
AAGCAAAATCATGGGCCTGCGATCTGTCGAGTGGATCCAACTCTAAATGTAATATTTTAAATGCAGTTTTGAAACTGATTTCAAGGCCAAATTAAAGGTAACTCTGTCAATTTCAACCAGCTCTTCATCTGTGCAAAGACGCCCATAAATCGCCATCTGATGGCTGTTAATGAAACACCCTGCGACATACCCTATATGCACATCGTTTTACAACCATACTTTTAAAGTTTGGTGTTGCTAACCGTTTGGCACTTCTGCTTGAACACCCTAACATGGTTGTTATGCACTCAATGGAGTCTCGTGGGATCTCGTGAGATCTGCCTCCAGACGGACAATGGCTTATTGGGGTTGGTTTGAGAAAATCAAAACTCAACTTACGAAACAGAAACCCCGTCCCGTGATCAGCACTTGTATATGTAGATTGGCACTTCCTGTCAGTGTCAATAATTATATTTGCCTACTACATACAGAGTATCAACCCTCAACAGAAGCAGGTATACGTAGAGATGTGGTCATTCTTTCTTTGCTGAAGGTATTGAAAATACATTCATGACATGTTTCACACTAATACAGTAAGAGCACAAATCACGTTTCACATATGCACGAATAACGTTATGTATTGTTCCTTTGTTCTGTTGTATTCTGGAAAGAGAAAAGGATGATAAGTCTTGGCCAGCATTTACTCTCGAGAATACAGGAATACCCCTCCTTTCTCCCTAATAACTATTGATAACAATTGCCGTGAATGCAGTGCAACTGTTTACCCTTTGAATGTGCTAAGAGAAACTACCATATTTACTCGACATTCTAAAGAGGGAGGGAAGATACAAGTTGACCTTGCAGGCATCAAATAAAAGCTTTAGAACGGTAATGTTAAAATAAAATTTGGAAGAACTGCAAACGTGAGATTATATCAGTAGAGTGACTGGTGACTTATATGTACTGTCTTATTGATTATTGAGGAGTCGGTAAGATATTCCGGATAATGTTCTGAAGGTGTTGCCCCCTATCCGTATGGGGCGTCTACTCATCTAGGCTTTGGGATTTTGGCATTCAGTTTAGCCCAATAGGTCCAAACAATATATTGATTAATAACAGAATGCCTTCACACAAATTCATTCCGATGGATATAGTGGGAAATAAGCAGTTTCTTTCAAACATATGATGGTAACATTTAGAGAAAGGAAGTTAATTAAGTGTCACATTTTAGCTTAGATTCCCCGGCCCTCCCAGCTTTAGTAAATACTAAAGTCCCCCCCCCCCCATTTTCTATATTTCTACCAGTATGATAGTCGTGATGTTCCAAGGGTGGTATGTATATAATGTTACGTACTGTAGAATTAATGTGTGGTTGTGATAAAATACAGTTTTACGTGCTTTACTGCTATACCAAAAATATTGGAATTATGTTTTCACAGACATTCCCGAATACATACCAGGTTTTGGGGACGATTGTGACCATCATCCAGCCACAGGAAAGGTAAGGACATTACCATACAGGCATACTCTTTTCATTTTTGGAATTAGTTGACATAAAAGAACACGAGGCAAAAAAATACCATTTTGAACTTTTATCAGCCCATGCTTATTGTTCAATTCTGATATTGTATTCAACGTATATTATAAATAGGCAACATGAAGACAAGTCATTTTCACCAATTCTACACCGTGCTAAAATATTTATGAAAATTAGAAATCTCTCTTACATTTAGACAAGCCTGCTGCGAGGCATTCTGAGAAATACAGAGTGGCTATTGATTAAAAAATGCGTTTTGTTCACAACTTTACTTCCCAACATAATTCACCCCCAAGTGTAGAACAGGCCTCTGTTAATAAAATTTCAACGATATGTCCAAGATTTGGACAATGAAAACTTTACATTCACGTTACAAGATATCGTAAAAGGTTTTAGATAATAAATTGCTTGAATATCACGTTTATAATTAAAAAAATTGAATGAAATAAAGGGATATCTTAGTACACTGTGCATTCTGGAGTGCCACCTATTGATTTTACATCATTCAGATAAAGATAAACCATTATGAAGAAGATGAAACTGATTCCTCATTCATTTTCCAGTGGTATATCTCTTTTCTGGTCATACATTGTCACATTGGGGTCAACAGACACGTGTATGAAGTAAAATATCAGAGCATATATCCATGGTCCTAAGTGTGTTACCTGTCAAATGATACTATCATGAATATTTATGTGTTGCTATTGCATATGTATACTTGTAGACTCCTACTATACAATGATAATGATCTACATTGAGGAAATAATTGAGCAGCAAGTTTTAACTCATTTTGTAGCCATCACACATAAAGTAATAAGTGATGAAAATCTGAAAAATACTCTCCCGTAACAGACGTTAAAAATACCTATCTTTCCTAGAATTACATTCCACTTTCAACAGTTTTAGCAAATCAAAGATTATTTATCTGTAATTTATCATTATCATTGTTTGTTTAGACCATTGTGGATTACATTAATTTTACTTGCCTTTAGAGAGGAGTATTTCATGCATTCCGGAGAGCATCGACCTTTCAAGACTCAAAACATTCGATTGTTGAGGGTGAGTCCGGAACTAATCACTGGCTTATTAGCAAACAAATAACAGAACACGTCGCTTCAAACAAATAACATAACACGTCGCGTTCTGACAGTTACCTTATGATAAAACCTGTAATATGAATATATGGTACCAAATTCAGCTATCATGATTTATATTAATCAGGAGATTATTGTATCTTAAAGGTGATTCAAAATGCTGACAATCACTATTCCTATTTTGCTAGATGACATGTTTGTGAAACGTATTCTGGTTTTAAAACTTTAAAAAAGCATCTGAAAACACCTTAAAATGACCCTTTTTTCAGTCAGTTCCCTTCGGATTTACTTCGAAAGTTTTTGAGTATTTCCGGTCCCACCTAGACCACGGGATTTTATGACGTCATAGCAGGACATCGTTAGCACGTAGCCTTTGACGAGCGGAGTCAACAGGTGAATAGAACTCAACAGCATTGTGAAAAAATACATTGCCGGTGGTTGTAATAGACATCAGTAAACAAAAACTACAGTCTACATGTCCTATCAACCAACATTTACTCACACTTCCTGACTAATTGTCAGTGTATGTGGGTATAAATGCTAAAATATTATGTCCTCATATTATGGCAAAATAAATCAAAACGGCTAGACTAAATATACATAAATACTTGTAATGTCGGGTGTTTCACATTCAATGACTTGTATTCATCAGATTTTTTATCATTTGCTTAGAAGAAGCATCACAATGCCGTCGTGACGCGTTGGCGGGCGTTGGCGGCCGGGGTCGACGGCATCCCGAGGACGGCATATTTTAGCCTAATATACTCATACTCGTGTCACCTTTTATTTCATCTCGAAAAAATATACTAGGTATTAAAATACCCATGGGAAACTTCAAGAAGGCGTTTCAGAACATGTAGTGCCACAGTATATTTGTTGGTCCCATAATACACTAATTTATTTGATTTGTTCCAAGATTATGGAATCACACTCCGAATCGTTGCATGTACCGGAGTTTTCCGAAAACAAGTCCATCCGAAAAGTTGCCCATGGGCGATCATTTGGCGGGTGGGCGTCTAATGGGTTTTTCAGGTTCACTACGGCAAGAATTTTGCCTTGTTATATTGGTAACCTTAGTTTTTATTTAGTTCGAATGTTCCGTAAAAAACCATAAACTTAGAGTGCCAATACAAAATGGATGTTTTTTACACGAGGAGAATGTGATCGTGAAGGTAGGTACATACACCTTTGTGCTGAGATCGATCAACAAGTCGGCAGATGACTCATGGAGACCCGCAGACGTCACTGTCAATGCGACACACTGGGTCTAAAAATAGGTCAGGGTAATTTGCATGGTGAGCACACAAAGTGAATTACATCGAGTGAGAGTTGAAGTAATGTGTAATGTCATGTATAAATGAGTTCATGGAGATTTAACGATCGGTACAAGGCTAATGTCAAGTTTATCCAGGGTGAACAAATCATTTTGTGAACTGGTGGTCCCCAGACCAGTGATGAAAAAAATGCAGTGGTCCTGCTAAAAAAATTAGTGGTCCCAAGTGCCGCTAATGTGAAACATTGAATCCTGCCTATGAATATGTATATTCAGACGCACACTATTTTTAGTTGAACAATATCCACTTTATAAAAATAAATATAAAGTTGACATGCTTGGTTTCAATCAATTGACAATTCTATTCTATTTGTAATGGTTATTTTTGAGGCATCGACGCAACAATACAATCAATGCTGATAGAATGATAGCAAATAAAATGTTTCATTTGATATATTTGAATTATTATAAGATGAAATTATTATTCTTGTCTTCCTAATTGTTGTGTCCCTAAACTGGTATGTCCCCATTAGTAATGATATAGCCACATGGCTGTTGAGTGTTGATTGGCAAATAATCGCCCTGAGCTTCTATTTAGTTCCTCTGTTGTGGTTCCGAATTTGCTGATTTTCCGAATAGTGGCCCAGGGCTAGTTTTCGGAAAACTCCGGTAAATGGAACTTTGGCCGACCTAATTTTGTTGTCCTTATATAAAATGAGAGTGACCTGTAAATGTTTCACAGTTTTCGTTGTGGTCTTGTATTGTCCCATGTTTGGTTTGTGAACGCAAGTTTACATCTATTATTTTCTGCCAGGGCTGTCTAGGGCGTGGTACTCTAGTCCGAATCTGACACCATGTAAAACCTCAGAAACTCGCAGTCGGACTGAACAGAAGTAGGTCTCATCGACGTGTTGGGGACTCGAATTATTGCCTGTTTTTATCACGGTGTACATGTGATTATTATATATTTGATTATTGGTAGGTGGGTAGTGTTGTCAAGTTTTGTTTCACGGGCAGTCACCACGGTCGCGGCAGTATATATATGTAGGATATTTCCGGGAGTTCCGCCGATCAAAGCTGGAGTTGTGTATGTATGTATGTATGGACTCGGAGAGCACATTCGGGTTAAATTTATTCACGTGTTGAAATAATCCATATTTATCAATTAGATATATTTTAAAAGTCGTACAGAACTAATGTCGCTAACGTCAAACCAAACACTGAGAAATTGGACCGAAGTGAACGTGTCTAATATCTAGTTGTAGACTTTCTCTGATAACCATGTGCTGGGGTCACGACCTTGATTGCCGACGTCAATATTGTCAAATCATATATATTATCATGAACACATCGCGATATTTGATTTGTTGGTTTCATAAACTGAATACCATGATTCGTTACAAAATTCTTCTAATGAATATTAAATAGGCTTGCTGTATGAAGTGATATCTCAACAAGGGAAACCATACAAGTTTTCTTCCGGATGAGTTGCTAAAGTCATATAAATGACAACACGAAACTCACGAAATTTCGTAATTCTTTACAATTGTTATTGCTGATAATGTGAGTATTCTAATAGCTATTATATCTATTCAAAATGAAATGTGCCGTTCAAAAGGCGACATCAGCGAGTACGACTATAGTAGGATAAAATATGCCGTCGATGTGTGTTGATGGTATTGTGATGCTTCTTATATATATCTAGTCTAGTAGTTTTGGTCAGTATTTTGCCATAATATGGTGACATAATATTTTAGCATTTATACCCACAGACACTGCCAATTAGTGAGGAAGTGTGAGTAAATATCGGTAATTGTTGGTTAATAAGACATGTAGACTGTAGTTTTTGTTTACTGATGTCTATTACAACCACCAGCAATGTATTTTTACACAATGCTGTTGAGTTTTATTCACCTGTTGACTACGCTCGTCATAGGCTACGTGCTAACGATGTCCCTCTATGAAGTCACAAAATCACGTGGTCTAGGTGGGACCGGAAATACCCGAAAACTCTCGAAGTAAATCCGACGGAAACTGACTGAAAAAAGGTCATTTTAAGGTGTTTTCAGACGCCTTTTTAAAGCTTTAAAACCAGAATACATTTCACAAACATGTCGTCTACCAAAATAGCAATACTGAATGTGAGCATTTTGAATCACCTTTAAACCAATGAATATAGTCATTCGTTTCTTTTACTTTCTGTTTTCCTACAATGTTTTCCTTAGATTTGATTAGTAGCTTTAGTGGGTAAATGTATGCTTTACAAATTATCTTTAAGAAGTTAGGCTTAATATTTTTTTTTCGGAGTGTCTGGTGACCGGCGCTTGTCAGCAGCATTTTGTTCTCGTGACAAGCGCCGGGCACCAGCACGTCATGCTGGTGACAGGTTCGAGATTTTTACGGCATCAATGTGATGTGTATTGATATGAAGAAAATGCTCTGGTTACCTTTGAAAATGATTGCCTCCGTACACTAAATACACTGAACTTTCAACAAAATGTTTAGATCGTGAGCAAGCGTGAAACTGACAGGGCTGGGGTCATACGTACGTAAGTTATTCATACAATGTAAAGTCATTGCGAAAAAAGAGACGGGGTCGTTTGATTATACATCATAAAGAACATAACATAGAACGAGCTGCAACAACCAATTCCTGCAACTTTCTGTTCGGAAACCATCGTCATTCTCTTTCGACATTCTTCTGTTCAAGTGTCAGAACTACCGACTTCCACTTCACGCTCTTTACCACATTGCATTGTAACATATGTGTTAGCTGTCACGATTCAACGTTTAACTTGCGTGGCCGGTGTACATGCTGAACTGTCGTCTGCTGTTCAGGTCAAATTTCATTACTTTGAGGCCATCACTGCACATGGGATAAAACAAGTAAAAAGACCACGCAACACCACAAAAACTATACTCATTTTACGTGTCCTTCCCAATAATGAATGTTATTGATGCAACAAACTTTAGTAGTAGTACATCACATACGCGGCCATGGCCATGGCGCATATATTGGCGGTGCAGTGTACATGTGTGTACGTGGCGGACTTCGCCGAAACACATCATAATGGGTGTCAAAGGTCAAGCTAGTCAGCAGCACATTGTTCTCGTGACAAGAGCTTGGTTCCAGCAGACTCGGCCATTTTTTAGCTCCGCTGTCAGCGAAAGCTGAAAGCGTAGCTTTAGGTATAGGTTGTATAGAGTATAGAGAGTATAGGTGAATCATAGGTGTCCGTGAAACTTTTATATTTTCATCATCTTCTCCGAAAGTGACAGTCAGAATTCTTCTATATTTGGTGTGCATGTTCCCTGGGGGGAGGCTATTCAGATTTGTTCATGCCAAGTTGATCTGTGCCATTTTCAATTTTTTATGATTTTTTTCCAAAAAATGACATTTTCATCATCTCCTCAAATACTTCTTGTCAGATTGCTTTGATTTCTGGTGTGTTGATGCGCAGGGGGTAGCTTACTCAGATTTGTTAATTTCAAGTCAGCACATCTTCTTTTCTATATATTATGATTTTTTTTGTAATTTAAAGAAAAAATGAATATGTTAATGAGCATTATGGCCGACACCATATTGGAAATCAGTCCACGAGACTTTAAGTAAACTGCCACTTTTCAAAAGACACTATTGACGTCAAACAAGCAATGTAATATGTGCTATAGTCATAATTATACGCATTGTGCGCCCAAATGACAAGTGTTTGTTCAAAACAGGGTTGTAAACTTCAAATCCAAATTTTGCACCCCTTCTACATAATCAGCCAGTCCGCAACATACCACATTTGCATACAATCTATCCTCATAATATTCTCCAGATAGCGACACTTTGAATGGCTGTTCACAGGCCTTATTTTTCGGTATTTTCAACTCGCCGTAACTTTCACTAGAGTTCCCCCTTTTAGATACTGAAAACACCTAAACCTCAACTGATATCTCTTCTTTCGTGCCAGCAAAATACATTTTGGCATTACATTTAGGAATACCGATTTTCTGACGAATTCGGGACGCATACTTGAGGCCCTGAAATTTCGACCCAGTTTTTCGCTCATAGCATGGAAGTATAACCCTCCATGCTCAGTTTCCTCAATACGGACCGGAAAGGTTACAAATTTCACAAAAAGGTGGATTTTTATGTGTTTTAAATAAGCATGGCAAGTAAATTTAGTAGGATCCTTGTGTAACGGTCCCGACCGTTCAAGAATTTTAGGTAGAAAATGACTGATTTGACCCGGAAGCTGAAGATGACCTCGTTTGATGTCCGGGCGATTTTCCACAGCAAAAACACGGGAGTTCTTGGTACTCACTAAAATCACACTTCAGACCCACTATAAAAGTTTGATGTTTTCAGATAAACTGTATCTTGTGATTAATTCTATATTTGGAGTGACAGTGAACCAGAATGAAGACAACTCGCGTAAGGAAGGCATGCCTAGGCATGCGGTTGAAGTTATGCAAGAGCAGTCTCACTACCGACTGTGAATCGACCAAACTTTGTTTATTGGCCGATAGTTTACATGTAAAGTTAAACGACATGAACGTGTCTTGCCATTTCCAAAATGGTAAAAATAATTAAAATAATTACAACTTTAGTTTGGCTTCAGACTTTGCATTATGTTTTTCGTATCTTTCCCCGTTTTACATGTAAATCTGAAAAGGTTCTCTCTGGTCATACCAGTGTTTAGCCCTGCTTACATACGACAGGCGGTGCACAAGTCTATGTTGCTGACTTGACTCTAAAGAAATAGTCGGGACAATTGTCAGAATCAAGTCCCGGATTACTCCGTATGCAAGCACGACTCGTCAGTGATCATACCGGGACTGCTTTGAGTACGAGCGAGGTGAGGCATGTTGAGGTAATTGGGTCTGTTGACAGGCGCCGGTCACAAGAAACTCCGTAAATTAAAATATCAGACGATGTATGTCTACTACAACTAGTACAAGTTGAATGTTGTTGACTTGGTAAATTTGTTAGAAAATTGAAATTCGAATTGCCTCAAAATTATTTTAGATCCCTAGTTTATTTCATTCATCATTAAAATTTTCAAGGGTGAAAGCTGTAAGACACTGGAATTATTTATAGCAAACCTCAAAATCCTCTTTTTTTCTTTTTCTTGTATGCATTTCCCAGTCGTTATTTTTTTGAGATTTTGTGTAATTTTTCATAACAGTAGATTTTTTTAATAAAATGGTGACTATGGTATAAAAGTACAATACATTATCAACTTTCTGTGTAAAATGTGTTTTATAGTGAGACATCATATGAAACCACTAACCACTTTATTACACCGCTAAAACAAAACTGCATAGTGAAGAGCTGAAGAAGTGAACCACTTCTACATGTTACCAAAATAAAAAATTAAATTAAAAACAACAGCGGAGCTATTCTGACCGATAGGTCGCCTGTTTTACATATCAGCCAGGCTTTTACTTTTTTCAACATCTAATTTGAAGCTCAACAGTGCTGCTTGTGTTATGCAGTGTGTGTGTGTGTGTGTGTGTGTGTGTGTGTGTGTTTATGTATGTATGTGTGTGTGTATGTATGTATGTATGTATGTATGAATGTATGTATGTATGTATGTATGTATGTATGTATGTATGCCTGCCTGCCTGCCTGCCTGCTTGTCTGTCTGTCTGTCTGTCTGTCTGTCTGTCTGTCTGTCTGTCTGTCTGTCTGTCTGTCTGTCTGTCTGTCTGTCTGTCTGTCTGTCTGTCTGTCTGTATGTATGTATGTATGTATGTATGTATGTGTGTGTGTGCATGTGTGCGAGTGTGTGTATGTGTGTGTGTATGTGGGGGGGAGGGGGTGGACGTGGTGTTTGCAAACAACATGAAGTAAAATATTGCTATTTGCACAAGATTATTGTACTTAGTTAAAAATGTAACTTCCCTAGTTGATTAACCAGTCTTAAATTTGATCTTTGTGTTTCAAGGAATGTCTTAACTTTTCGATACATAATGGCATGATTGCCAGTTAAATGTTGGTCTGAATGTGCTTGTGTTTCAAAGATATCTAGAATTTATAGAAAGAAGAGAGAGGATGCACAGTTTTTCTTGATTTGATATAGTTTGTCAGTAGACATACATCCACGTGCTCCTGTAAATGACAAATCCCTTAAATGACACATCCCTTAAACACCACAGTTGGTTTACCGTTTAAGAAGCCAATGCATATGCGACAATAGCAAGGTCATTCGTTTATCAACGGACAATTATCATAAAGCATTCAATACGGTCTTAAAATATAAATTCATCTGTGCTGGTAAAGCATAGTATTCAATTAAAATGTTGTTTGTAGTCGAAAATTTCAAGTAAAATTTTTAAGTTGTGATTGGAACAAAAGTTAAGTTGAATACCCCATTCCTTATTTTTCATGACGCATGGTGCATGTTTTTCAAAATTAAAAACATATTCGATTAAAATAAAGGGAATGAGAGGCCAAAAGAGAAATAACCGAGGACAATAAGCCAGGGGACATTTAGAATGGAGTGAAAGGGCCGAGAGACAGATGGGTCGGTGGGTGGGTGGGGGTAGAAGGATTGGTTGACAATGGGCCAGCTCCAATGGGGAGACTTCAATAATAACATTACTTCAATAATCGCATGAGGTAGGGGCGGGAAAATTAGGGTCTCGGTTCACTTTTTACAAAACGGTTCAGAAGAAGGGCTATTTAGAAAATGGGATAAAGTAGAGGGTCATAGTTTACTTTGATTCATTGCATTGTCTCTTGGTGCATTATTTTGTGATGTGTAGCATCCCATCACTGACACCAACTCTACAATACATCGTTGTAGTATTCGTTAGTGTTAGGGTTGGGGTTAAGATTAGGGTTAAGGTTAGGTAGCGTAATAACAGACTAAAGATTGTTGCTGACAACCATACAGTGAATCAGTTGTGATGTGATTTGAGGAGAGGACTTCGGTAAGATATTCCGGATAATGTTCTGAAGGCGTTGCCCCCTATCCGTATTGGGAGTCTATTCATCTAGGCTTTGGGATTTTGGCATTCAGTTTAGCCCTATAGGCCAAAACAATATATTGATTAACAACATAGTGCCTTCACACAAATTCATTCCGATAGTTATAGTGGGTATAAGCAATTTCTTTCAAATTTCAACATAGTGGCAGTGCCGGAATTAAGTCTTTATCATTAATTCTGGAAGTATGTTTTAAACTATTTTAACAGATAATGGTAACTTTTAGAGAAAGTTAATTAAGTATCACATTTTAGCTTGGATTTCCCTGACTTCCCAGCTTTAGTGAATACTACAGCCCCCCCCCCCCCATTTCTATATTTTACTGGTATGATAATCGTGATGTTCTACGGATGGTATGTTTATAATTTGATCAATGTTACGTACTGTAGAGTTAATGTGGTGGTTGTGATAAAATACAGTTTTACGTGCTTTACTGCTATTCCTAAAATATTGGAATAATGTTTTCACAGACATTCCAGAATGCATACCAGGTTTTGGGGAAGATTGTGATCATCGTCCAGCCACAGGACAGGTAAGGGCATGTACCATACAGGCATACTCTTTTCATTTTGGAATTAATTGACATAAAAGAACATGAGGCAAAAATACCATTTTCTACTTTTATCAGCCCATGCTTATTGTTCATTTCTGATATTCTATTCAACATATATTAGCTTCATTTATAAATAGGCAACATGAAGACGAGTCATTTTAACCAATTCTACATCGTGCTAAAATGGAAATTAGAAATATCTTAAAATATATTAGGCAAGCCTGCTGCGAGGCAATCTGAGAAACACAGACAGGCTATTATTTAAAAAGGTGTTTTGTTCCCAACTTTACTTCCCAACATAACTGAACCCCAAATGTAGAACAGGCCTCTGTTAATAAAATGTCAACGATATGTATAAGGTTTGGATACTTAAACTTTACATTCTTCAAATAAATATTAGAAACGTTTAAATATACATTCACGTTTCAAGATATCGTAAAAGGGTTTTAGATAATAAATTGCTTGAATTTCCCATTTGTAATTAAAGAAATCGAATGAAATAAAGGAATTTCTTAGTACATTGTGAAATCTGGAGTGGCACTTATTGATTTTACATCATATAAATAAACATAAACCATTATAAACAAGATGAAATTAATTCCCAATTCATTTTCCAGTGGTACATTCCTTTACTGGTCACGCATTATCTCATTGGGGTCAACAGACACGTGTATGAAGTAACCTTTCAAAGCATAAATATCCATGGTCCTAAGTATGTTTACCTGCTGTCAAATGATACTATCATGAATATTTATATTTTGCTGTTGCATATGTATACTTGTAGATTCACCCTATACAATAACAACTATCTACACTAAGGAAATAACGTTCAACTCATATTGTAGCCATGACACATAAAGTAATAAGTGATGAAAATCTGTAAAATACTCTCCGATCCAGTAACAGAGGTTAAAATACCTATGTTTCCTAGAATTACAATCCACTTTAAGCAGTTTTAGCAAATCATTGATTATTTATCAGTAATTTATCATTGGTAGATTACATTATTTTTTCTTTCCTTCAGAGTGGAATATTTCATGTATCCCAGGGTGCATCGACCTTTCAAGACTCGAGTCATTCGATTGTAGAGGGTGAGTCATGAACTAATCACTGGCTTATTAGCAAACAAATAACATAACACGTCGCGTTCTGACAGTTACCATATGATAAAATCTGTAATATAAATATATAGTACCAAATTGAGCTATCATGATTTATATTATCACGAAATTATTGTTGGTAAATATCATATTTTCACTGGTTTCCCTACCTTCTATCTTAAACCATTGAATATAGTCATTTGTTTCCTTTTCATCTTTCACTTTCTGTTTCCCTACAACGTTTTCCTTAAATTTGATTAGTAACTTTAGCGAGTAGGTGTTATGCTTTACAATTTATCTTTAAAAAGTCAGGCTTAATATTTTGTTACATATCAGCCAGAGTTTACTTTTTTTAAACAGCTATTTTGAAGGTCAACAGTGCTGCTTGCGTAATGCAGTGTGTGTATGTATGTATGTATGTATGTACGTACGTACGTACGTATGTATGTATGTATGTATGTATGTATGTATGTCTGTCTGTCTGTCTGTCTGTCTGTCTGTCTGTATGTGTGTGTATGTGTGTATGTATGTATGTATGTATGTATGTATGTATGTATGTATGTATGTATGTATATGTGTGTGTGTGTGTGTGTGTGTGTGTGTGTATGTATCAATCTGATTAAAATCCGATGTAGATGTCGGCTAATCGTTCATTGCTATTTTACCTTCGTTATTTTGCCTGAATTGACCTTCTTGGTACATGTTTACATTTTTTAGCCTAATCGCCTCCTCTACATCTGAACACGTGCCCATTCAAACGAATTTCTGCTCACTGAGACACAGGCAACCAATCAGGTTGCGTCTTACTTGTCAGGGGCAAATTGAATATCAACAAGAAGTCCAGTAATTGAACTTCCAGAAGTACAACGGCTCAATGGACGTGGACCTACCTTTACTATTACTAAATGGCGTTATTTGTGCACACACGCAACCGACAACGTACGAAGTATTTCAAATGTAAAAAAAAATTCAATGATTGTATTGTTATATATTTACGGTAATTAAAGAATTCTTGTTTAGATGTACCTCTATGCATTTCATCTTATGTACATGTTAGCTACATTGGAATGCGTCCCCCCCCCCCCCCGTAGTGCCAATGTTTATCTCAGCGAACGCCTACGCGTTTTCTGTAGTAGGCTTGAATTATTGTACGATTCATAGCAATATTTGCCACAGTGCACAGTTGTGCTATATGAATCCAGAAAAGAGGAAATTTAAGATATAATTTCTAAAAAAAAGTCCTTATCGTGAAAATTTCGGTCGCTTTGCATTTCAGGGTTCGCACGGTCCTGGAAAACCCTGGAATTTCAACCCTTCCTGGAAAACCCTGGAAAAATGCTCCCTACCCTGGAAAATGATCGTGATCGATTAATATTGACGAACGACATGTCTGTGCTTGAGCCACCCATTCTATGATTTACTACACTGAGTCTCGTAAATGTGAAATGGCGAAATATTTTCAAAATCTTTCGCCAACACGGTGAATCACGCTGATTAAACCCAGACTGTGAACCGATCGTTCCACAAGAAACTTTG